>NW_019418007.1:16372-26616 GCF_000390285.2 Anoplophora glabripennis
GGGTCATGCTACTTCAGCTTGTAGTGTATTCAGCTTGCAAAGAAAAGCTATAAGAATAATATCAGGACTTAAATTCAGAGATGACTGTAGACAGCAATTTATTTTGTTGAAAATTCTAACACTCCCTTGTGTATATATATTACAGTGTTTGCTGTATGTAAAGAGTCATATCGTAATGTATCCAGCTCGTAGTGAAATTCACTGTCATGGTACTAGATATAAAGACATGCTTAATAATGCGTACCTGAGGCTTAGTAGAACAAGAAATGGAACAGCATACTGGGGTGTTAAATTGTATAACGTTTTACCACATGAAATAAAAACTTTAAATTTTATTAGTTTTAAGCGTAACGTGAAACAATTTTTATTAAGACATGCTTTCTATAGCATAGATGAATTTTTAAATACAAATATGCAGTAGATGCATCCCATCTGTTTCCGGTCTATTCTTGTTTTAGTTATTTGTTGCTTTATTTATCTTATTATGTTGCATCTATGTATTCTAGTTGTCAGTCTTTACTGTATTTTTACGTTTGACTATTTAGTTAATGTTTGTATTGTATCTAATTTGTATGTGTGTTTTACATTTTGATTTTGTATTTTTAGACGTTAGATTTTAATCTTACTCTTACTATAGGACTCTATGTTTCCCCTTTCTTTGTTTTTTGACTTGTGTAAATACTTTTGTATACCTAGCACCAATAAACTAAACTAAACTAAACTAAACTAAACTAAACTAAATGTTTAGACAATATCTTCTTTACTAAAAGGTAACTAAATTTCTTTATCTCAGTATATTTCTTTAGTACATATATTCCTTGATGTATTCTATTATTACAAAGGAAAATAGGTTTGTATTTTTAACATTATTGTTTTAAAATACGAGGGCTATATGATAAGTACCTGGCCTAGGCAAGAGATGGCGCTGTTAGTGATATTTTTTGTAAATATAACCATTCACAACAACAATGTCAAACTGTCAAGTTGCTGCTTGGTTTAATTTGTGAACGCCAGCCATTTAAATAGAACAACTTTTATAATTTTACAACAATGGAAAAAAATGATTTCGAGCGGTGATGAAATACTTGTTTTTGAAACAGAAATGAAATAATGAGATTAAAACGGAGCTCAGCAAAGTTTATGGGGACTCTGCACCTTCGTTATGAACCATAAAATATTGGTCAGCTGAATTTAAACGTGGAATTTTTGATAAAGATCGCCCAGATCGTCCAAATGAGGTTACAATTTCAGAAATAATTGAAAAAATCCACGGTATCGTGATAAACGATAGGAAAGTGAAAGTGCTTGAGATTGCTGAGACTGTGGGCATCTCAATTGAACGGGTGCAGAATATTTTAACAACTCATTTGGATATGAAAAAGCTTTCCGTAAAATGGGTGCCGCGATTAGTCACAATTGACAGCAAACACACACTTTAAAAGAACGTTTAACGATGTTAAGACGCAATCGAAATGATTTCTCACAGCAGGCCAGAGACCAAAGAACAGTCCAAACAGTGGGTTTTCCGTGGAGAATCTGAGCCAAAGGCGACTTTATCGATGAACAAAGTCATGTCTACAATATTTTGGGTTGTACCTTAAAAAGAACAAAACGATTAATGTCAACTTATTGGATCGTTTCCACCAAATTCCATGAGAGGATATAAATTGCTTCCACATCCACCATATTCGCCAGATTTAGTACTCAGCGATTATTTCCTATTTCCAAATATGAATAAATGGCTCGTCCCAAAAAAATTGACTCTAACGATGAGGTCATTGCTGAAACGAACACTTATTTTGATAGGTTGGAACAATCATATTTTTTAGAAGGGATACAATAGATAAAAAAAACGTTGAACTAAGTATATCGAACTGAAAGGTGATTACGATGAAAAGTAAAATAAATTTTGCAAATAAAAATGTTTTTTTTTCTTGTCAAGCCCAGGTAATTACCTACCACAACTCTCGTATCACACAGACTAATCTAAATTTGAACTTCAATAATTTCTAGATATATCCAAAAAATTTATGAATATATTTGAATATAAATAATATATTACCGTAGTATTTGCTGCATTGTACATTTTCCAATTCCGGTATCATTAAAATAATAATAAGAAACTGTACTTCCTGAAAAACTTCACCTGGGTATACAACGGCTCTTTCAATATAAATGGGAACAGATAATCGATCAAAAAAGACGTGAATTTTATGTCCACTAACCAGTCTACGAGAAAATAACAATTAAATTTTGATGTTTTTTTGGTATACTGGGTGTCCCGTTCATGTTTCAAAAAAAATTGTGTGCAAGTTCCCTGTGGAAAAATAATAGGGGTAGTTTATGTAAAGTTTTTTGCTTAGATGCCCTGTTTTCGAGATACGGTGTGTTGAAGTTGTTACTTTCCAAATGGTTTTCCAAAGTTATGTTTAAATCGGCTAAAGATAAAAATGTCAAAATTTGTACCCGAGTAAACACCAACTGTGCGTTAAGAATAATGTGCAAACGGTTTCTTTCTGAAAAGCAGTGTCGCCGATACAGGTAATTGGAGGAGTATAATCGAAAAAAAAAATGTTAAAAGTAAAAATTTATTACATTTCTAATCGGTTCTCTAAACTCTAAAGTATACTACAAATAAAGGTATACTTGTCGAAATTCGGTAGCATGTACAATTTTCGAGAAAAATGAAATTGCACAGAAGGAAATGAGGGACAATTTCAGTATCTACTGTAGTATTTCGAGTCTGCACATTTATTTAATTGTGCAGCTGTTTTGTTCTGTATGTCTCCGAGTCTGTTTCCTAATATTTTTTCTGTTTTTATCACTTTTTTCATTCATGTCCATCAACAATTCAGTCCATTCAACAATTGTTTATTTTAGTAATGGTAGTTTAGTAGTTTACAAACGCTAAAATTAGTTAATAATAGATAATTAATTACCATAATCTGTTTATTTTGATTTCCTTTTTTAAATGTTAGTTTACAACAAACTGAAACTTAAAATAAATTTTAATTTTTTTTTTTGTTAATAAAATGTTTTACAATTTAACTCTTTCATGTGATACCTAAGAAATTAAAGTTATGGTCTTAAATGCAAATACGCTAATTGTTTTCAGCTCATTCAATGGTAAGGTCCATTTCATTTATCTCGAAAATGGTACATGCTACCGAATTTCAACAAGTATACCTTTTTTTTGTAGTATGCTTTAGAGTTTACAGAACCGTTTAGAAATGTAATAAATTTTGACTTTTAACATATTTTTTCTTCGATTGTACCCCTTCAATTACCTGTATCGACGACACTGCTTTTCAAAAAGAAACCGTTTGCACATGATTTTTCTTAACGCAGTTGATGTTTACTCGTGTACAAATTTTCACATTTTTGTCTTTAGCCATATAAAGATAATTAAGGAAAACCGTTTGGAAAGTAACAACTTGAACACACTGTATATCGAAAACAGGGCGTCTAAGAAAAAAAATGTTCATGAACTAGCGCCATCGTTTTTCCATGAGGAACTTTCACACAAGTTTTTTTTAAACATTAACGGGACACCCTGTATATACAAAATTTAGTTAAATATAAAAAAGATAGGTACCATTTTCATCACTCAAATGGCAAATCACATTTCAAGTCGATCATAAATTAATTCTTAAATGAAAAAATAAAATGTGGCACCCAAAAATAGTTATATCAAATTTGCTGCAGTTTTTTTTTGGAATATATTTGATGAAAATAATCAACTTATTCATAAACTTACTTCAAAATTACCTAAAGATAATGTGTTCTCCAGTAGTACAGATTGTATATTTCGTTTTGTCTTCCTTCGTACGTAAAATATTCGCAGCCGATATCAAGAAAATCTAGCTGCCGTCGGAAAGCTGGAAACTTCACTAAAATTACATGTGACAGCATATGGTACGCTGAACATGTTGCTTGCAAAATGTAGATGCAAATGTATGAATATTTCTGACAGAGACAGGCTATTTCTTAGAATTGGAAGTGGAATTCCTTTGCTTTCTATTCGAATTTGTAATATTGCACTGAAATTTTTAATTTAAAATATATCTGCTTTGTTTGTTTCTTGGTGAAGTTAAACATAGCCCCTATATATTTTTGTTTAACAATTATTTAACGTATAAATCGCCAACAGATTAGTCAAGCTATATTGGTAGCAATTGTAGCAAATTTTATACCTTCACTGTTTTATTTTAAATATTTATAGAATAAGCTATGCAGATACGTATTTCTTATTGCAGTTTGGATAGTCTGATATAATTTCATAAGTCTACTATGGTTTGTGGTTTCCAGTCATTATATTAAAAGTTGTTATCTTCAAATTAAAATTATACTGCTCGTATGTTATTATTAAATTATATTATTAGGCGATTAGACTGATTATACTTTATAAAATAAATTTATATATGCACAGTCTAATCGCCTGATCAGTTAATCAAGCTTTAATCGAGACTCAAAGTACCAGGCCTAAAACTTATAAACAATAATAAAATTAGGTAAATTCTACTATGTGTCACCGAAACAGCTTAATATCTGCTACTGAAATAAATACGATATGATTGTACCCAGTTCCTTCCTTTCCAGTTTCAGAGAAAACAAACAAGTGAGGTATTTTCTACGTTTCTATATAAATAACGTTATCGAACAACACAGAGGGAGTGGATATTATTACAGAAGGCTGGTTTAAATTGATACGTTTGAAATTGAATATTATTTTACTCTTACGTATGAAATATTAAAATTGGTAAGTGAAGTAATGAAGGTAGTAACGGAGTTGTGAATTTGATAAGATTCCGAAGGAGGTAAGCAAGTCTACCTAAAAAACTGTAACAGTAAATACAAAATTTGTAGAAAAAAATACTGTTTTGCAAATATGGGGGTAAAGCAAAATAAATTGAGTAACAAATATAAAGAATGTGATATTGTCAGTAAATAAGTAGCTAAAAATTTGTGTCTGGGTGTATATTTAGAAATGAAAAATCTTTTTCAAATAAGGTTCGAAAGTTTAGTAAAAATGATTTTGTTTATGGATTTACTTTTTTAATAAAACTATATCGAATTTCAAACAAATCGAGAGCTGATTAAGCGCTAAATATTGAATACCACTGTTCATTAAGTAATAATCTTGTTCCATACGTAGGTATTTTGATGTTATAGGTAGGTAGGATAGGGATTTGCACCAATTATTTCCTCCGGTAAACAAGTTATAAATATCTGAAACACAAAATTCCTATTACAATATACACAGTGATCAATAATTCTCTTGATTGCAATTTTCTCGTTAAGATCTTTGATTGACATATCCTTGTAAAAAATATTAGAAAATCAGAATATGTAGACATTAATTTAAAATTTTTTCGCTCATGATAAGAGAAAGACACGGATCAGACCAAGAGATACAAACTAGCTTAAATGGGGGAAAAGTTGCGTAATCAGGGAACCAACATTATGCCTCTAAAAAATCAAGGCTAACACGATTAGTTTTCGAAATATTTGAAAAAAACCGAAATTTTGGAAATCCGTTTTTGTTTCATTTCAGCCTTGTTTGAGGTAAAAAAAGAAGAACACTTTCTCATGGCCACTTTTTGCCCTCTATCGAATGGCATAATCAATTTTTAAATGTAACGTTTCGTCTCTCCAGGATTATCATTAACTTCATTTTTTTTTAAATACGAGCCTAGAAATTTTTTGACATTTTTTGCAAGCCTTCATGACCCCCAATATTGTACTGCCTCAGCCCGAACCAGATTCAGACGTTTTGTCTCGAACAATTCATCTTCAGTGTATTCGTTCCAAATTTATCTAATTTTTTTTTCATTGAATTATCGTATACTGCAAGTGTCGTTAGACCCTGTGAAATCCATCTAACTATTTAAACTATTACCACCACGCATTAAAATAAAAAATTATTAGAGTTTTATTCCCGTGTCCATAGTTTTTTCTAGACTTCTCGAGTGCACAAAATTCAAACAAATTCTGATCTATTTTTTTCAGGATATTCATACAAATACATCTGACATGCTGTTTCACAGTTGCGGTTACAGGTATAATAATTTCCGATAATATTACGCTGATCTTCATTTTCAACCTTTGCCAAAACGAAAATGTTTTTGAACATTTACTGAAATTTTTTAAAGAATAATATTCAGTTGGCGTTTTGCTTGTTCATATGCATTTTTAAAAATTAATTTGTCATAATATAATTAAAATTGTAATGTTTTAATTTTGACGCAACAACTTATTGAGTTATGGTAGTGATGGTAATAGTTAATAATAATAAATGTTTTATTGTAACGCGTGGTGGTAATAGTTGAAATAACTAGATGGATTTCACAGGGTCTAACGACACTTACAGTGTACAATAATTCAATAAACAAAGAAATCTAAATAAAAAATTTAGATAAATTTGGAACGAATACACTGAAGATGAATTTTTCGAGACAAAACGTCTGAATCTGGTTCGGGCTGAGGCAGTACAATATTGGGGATCATGAAGCCTTGCAAAAAATGTAATAAAATTTCCAGTGTCGTATTTAAAAAAATGAAGTTGATGATGGTCCTGGAGAGACGAAACGTTACATATAAAAATTGATTATGCCATTCGATAGAGGGCAAAAAGTGGCCATGAGAAAGTGTTCTTCTTTTTTCAATATCACCTCACACAAGGCTGAAATGAAACTAAAACGGATTTCCAAAATTTTCGTTTTTTTTTCAAAGATTTCTAAAACTAATCATGTTAGTCTTGATTTTTTAGAAGCATAATGTTGGTCCCCTGATTACGCAACTTTGCCCCCATATAAGCTACTTCGAACCTTTTACCGTTTCCGAGATCCCTGTAGTGAGAACCGAATTTGTAACAGCCTGTATAGGTATGCATTTTTTTGGAATCTACATTAGAAATTTTTATTATTTTATTTTCATGCAAAAATAATGACCTTTTACGTGTACAGGGCACGAAAATAAAATTTTTTCTTTAGTGTAGCTTAGTCAATAGCAAGTTACTCTTAAAAGGTAAAAATGCCAGATTTATTATTTTCTTGAAAAAACACTAAATTAAACCTGGACCTTTTTAATAATTAATTTAATACCGATATATAACAATTTTAAATATCATTTTAAAAATTGTAATATAGAAGTGTTAAATTTTAAAGAGATTTACAAATTAACTAAACATTTCCTTTTGAAACATTGCTTTTATAGTGTAAGTGATTTTGTTAAAACAACAAAGAACATATTTTGTTCATTTTCATGAACTTGTGCTCAATATTTTTACTTTTAAACCAAACCAAATAACTATGTACTAACATTCTTATAAGTTTTCATTATTGAACTCATTTAGTATAGTAAATCCCTTAGATTAAATATGTATATTCGGCCATTATTTACTCATATTGTAATTGTTCGTTGACCATTTGTATGCAATATTAGTAATATATAACCTTGTTTTTGCGGGCTAATAACATTGCGGGAAATACATTAAACAACACCCCACATAGCTCGTAGATAGATAATCGCGTAGGCGTAGAGGAAATGACCAATGAATGATTCAGCTATTTGAATATCTATCTACAGACATGTCTTGACTAGTGGTGAGATATAACCTACTAAGCACATGGCATATGCCATATCTCTAAACGTCATTGCTGCTTAATGTCTATTGGCATAAGTACTTACTAACACAAACTGAATATCATTAGTTAAAGTAAAAAGGTTATTCTACCTAGTTATTTACTCAAAACACCTACTGATTGACAGGTCACTTTGTGTCAGGTACGCATACCACAGTAGTAACAATTACATTTAGTAGCTGTGATATATGATGTATGCTTTGAGGTTATATCTCACCACTACTCAAAACGTTAAACATATTGCTAATATTTGCCTCGCTATTGTCAAAAGTACCTGTATCATTTGAAAATGGAAATGGATAGTGTTTCACGTTTCAGACTATCATGTTTGTATATGTCATTATTACCGCTACCTAAATATTTTTTCTGTAAACATACACGACAGTCATATTATGAAGGGTACAGGGGAATAACAAAAAAAATATATTTTCTCTATTTTGTGATTTTAATAATTCAACGGAACAGGAGAAAAGCAAAAGGAGTTCTTTAACATTTATTTGAGAAATATATTCATAAGCGTTTAAACTAAGAATAAAATACATAATTCAACCGAACAGGGAAAACAAAAAGAGATCCTTATCATTTAAGGTTGAAGGGTTAAACAAAGAACTTAAATTACTGGGAAGAAAGAGTAAAATCCACTGTTTACGTACAGAAAAGCGTTACTTAAATGTCAGTGTTGAAATATTTACAGTATTTTGCCACCTGCGAAAAAAAATTAAATAAACGCTTGTTCCGGAAGCGTTGATCAATCTCACTGTATGATTAATCAAGGGTCATTTTTATGAACATATGCCTATCTAAAAATGAAAAGAAATGAAAATGAAAATGAAGTGGATCAATAAAAAAGATAAAATACATGTCACTATGTGTAACGCTCACTTTAAGTTGACATTTAGAAAATCAACTTTTCGATTATTTTTGATAATTTAAATAAGTTTCATAGTGACAGTTTAAATTTGTTTACATTTGTCTGCCTCTATAGCTAGATATACCATATGGTGTTTATTCTAATATCGCTTACTTCTTTCACTATTTGTAGCTAACAAGGATCCAAGTTTAAAGTGTAATTTGAAACACATCTTTCATCGTTTAATAAAATAATCTCGCTTTCTTTTAATTTTCTTTTAAAGATACTATTTTCTGTCTCCAAAATTTTGGCCGAACCCTTAGTGTTGTGATGTAATCTACTCAAAAAAATTTATTTGTGTTAAACCTTAAAAAAAATATATAGATGCCAATGTTTACAGAAAAATATTCCTATATGTATGTATATCTATGTCATAAGAATAACGTAGAAGTGCAGTCAGCAATGAATTTGATACATATTTTTAGTGTTGCCAATTTATGGGGATTTTACCATATTGTGGGGAATTTATAAATAAAATTGTGAAAATGCGGGCAAGGGAAAAATGTCTGTCAATGTGGGAAAACTCTTTATATGACTGTCGTTGCGGTAGAATATCCAAAAAAAATGACTTGAATGTTCTGTTATTTGAATATGCTGTTTCAATTCCACGCCAGATTTCCTGTTTATGGAAAGAAACTAAACAACGTTTTCATCCACAGATTTTGATCTGTGTTCTGTAATTCATGTTCTGTGGTTTAACAAATGGATGATTATGATGATAATTATAAAATAACCGGTAGTGATGATTGGTAAATATATAGTACATAAAATGTAAATTCAAAATAAATGAAAAAGAAAATTAATTAAAAAAAGAAAATGGTCCTTCAAATTAAATGGCGAATAATCCTTTTTTAAATAAATTCGTAGACAAAAACACGAATGTCTTAACAAAAGCTTTTTTTAATTAAGAATAGCGACTGAAGCTATTTTATGCAAATTTGGCTTGCAGTTTTAATGTCTAATTACCCACAGGTGTATCATCCATATATGTTACATACATGCTCGTATTCGAGGACATAGTTTTTTCGCTCAAACTTTTTTTCTTACAGGCTGCTTCAAATTTGACTCAATATTTTGATACACCGATTTCGAGATAAATAATAAAATTAGACTAGGTAATTATGGCTAAACATGGGAAAATATCAAATTATTTTTTAAATGAAAATGTTTCATATACCTAATCGTATTGCATCTATGAATGAAATAAAACATTTTCTTCTTTTGTAATGTGTAATTTGAAATAAACTGTATATTTTTATTAATTTTGAATACCCTGTATACCGAGAATAATGCGTTTCCGCGTGTGTTTGTAACGTTTAAATTTGGCTAAGCTTTTTGTTTGCCCCCTGTTCATATTTATTTCATATTATTTATGTATATTTAGTTTTAATTAAACACAACGGAAATGCATATGTGCAAGAAATGTACTTGGGAGGATTTAAAATTAAATGCTCGAAAAAAAGGGAGAACATTCTTCGCATTTTCGGAATTACCACGTCAATATGTTGGCAACATTGGTTTTAGATATTTTGGTACAGATACATGGAAAATATGTCTGTTTTTCTTTTCATAGCTTTCTCAAACTTTCCATTATTTTACAAAATAGAAATGTTTCAACTTTTTTGCTTTTCCCATATTTTAATAGTAGTTTGTTAAAATTTAAAATTGCTCTACTCTAAAATATATCTTTT
>NW_019418008.1:0-25437 GCF_000390285.2 Anoplophora glabripennis
AATCAAGTTATTTCCTACAACTTTGCATTTGGAAGTACCAGTCTATTACTTCAAATAAAAAAAGTTGGCCTATGTCATGTTTTAAAAAAATAACACTATATGTATACAGGTTGTAGAGATTCTTTTCTTAACGGTATATACGTGTATCTATTTTTTTCAAGGTCGTATTTTTCGAATATAATATTGAAATGAAAGAAATATTATTTTTTTTAATATTAATTTTTTTTTGTGATTAAAGTATAATTCAAATATTATTTATTGTATAAAATATAAGCAAATGAGAAATTAACTCATTATATTAGGTACTAATTTTCGTCATATTTTGAAAATAATTGTTGTTTAAACAATTTCAGAACATTTAAATAAATTTGTTTTTGATCTTTGATAAACATTATTTATAAGTTTATGCACTTACCTTTGATACAATAGAAAAATAAAGTTGATAAGTAAAGAAAGTTTAAAGATAAATAATTATCGGACTGTTGAAAGACCAATAATTATTAACGATAGGCATTTGAAAATACGCTAAAATTAAAAAAAATCATCAAAATTGGACCTCTAGAAGGTGAGATATTAAAAATTTTTAAGCGCATCGCGGTTTTGAACTCGCTGATTCAATTTCGAGCAGGCCGAAGCGGTCGCGCTCTCTGCTTCCCCCACCACAATCACCCGCACCATTTCTTGAATTTCTCGCTTGCATAAATAACTTTAAACACGTTTTAAAGTAGTTTATCAATGAAGAAAAGTATTGTAATCTTAGACCTGGTAAGTATACTCGGAACACCAAAGGTATTTTTCGAAAAATTAGCTCGGTTGTAACTACGTAACTAATTGATCAATCGGTCTGTTTTTTTTTAAAGAAGCGTCTTTCCAAGAACTTTTAAAACCTGATTTAAAAACTTTGATTTGATTGAATATTCACAAAGTTCTAATTGTTTATAAGTATAAAAATTCGACCAATGTTTAAACAAGCGCCACAGTTCTCCTAATTGACGGATTCGAACTTTTCAAAAAAAGTTTGAAAGCTTGAGAGTACTTCTATATGTGATTAAATTTTCAAGTATTTAAGGGCCTTGGTTTTTGCTGTGCAAAATTTTGAAAATTTGCAATTTTTTTTTCAAAGTCTGGATTGCAAAATTATTGTGCAAAATCTATCGAACCGATGAAATTTAGTGTGAAGATTCTACATAACATGAAGTTTTCGTGAGCCAAGTATAAAGGTCCTATACCCAATTTAAATACCCCAAAAAAATCCCTAAAAAGTATTGTTTTTAACCCCAATTTTGCGATTTTTTCGATTTTTACCATAATAATCATGATTCATTCGATTTGTAACTAGTCATATTTTGTAAAAAATTTAATTACAAACATTTTTTTCCTCTTCCATTTTCGCCTAAAATCAACTCTTGAAAAGATACATAATTAAATAGGTAGAAAAATATGACATTATTCGAATTTTTTTAACATATTGTGCCGCCAAAAGTTAAACACACGTTTTTTTTATACGCATAGAAAAATTTTAATTTCTACTGATATTTGAAAGCCAAAAAGCCAAAAATCTCCGTGGATATACGATTCACCCAAACCAAAACAGATACCGCCTATAATAGTCTAATGACCGGCAATACAATATTTCTATTAACCTTGAGTGTACCATAGACAAAACACATAAGAACATTCATTTAATACAAATTCCAGGAAAAGTAACAGCGCCATCTAACGACACCTATAATCAGTATCAGTTCACTATTATAACTCACCCTATCCATGGCATCGATTTTCAAGTACCCCAATTTGTCCGTGGGATTTTTGAGATCGTAGTGGAACCTTAAAGTCTGTATCACCGTCATGTCCTTACACAAATGGGGGTCACTTTGCACGTAAGCCACCCTCGATTTTAAATTCTGCGGCCTAACGTTTTGCCCGTTCAAAATAACATTCCCGATCACTGGCGCCTTCACGCCGGCCACTACGTCTAACAGCGCGGTTCCCTCCTCTTCGGACGTCGCCATAATCGCCATGATCTCGCCACCGCGGATTTCGAAGGATATCTCGTTGAGCAGGAGGTGCTGGTTCGATGAGAGGCACGACAGGGATCTCGGCCAAACACCAACTCCACATATCTGGAAAACATATTGGAATTAAAGTATTTGCGTGGTTGTAAAAGTCCAATTTTACCTGTAAATGGGGATACATAAAGGCAGGACTCGGTTCATCGTCTTGGCTCAGGTAATCGGTGCGGACAACTGACGAAGGCCCCCTTCTCGATTGCGGTATTGAGAGATGACTTTCCGCTTTGGACATTGGTCGGCTTATGTGACTTAAGACGCTAAAATGAAGCAATTAATCAAGCGAGGTTATAGGTATAAGTTCTTTTCATACATATTGTAGAAATAAAAAACTCTTTTATATTGCCGATAACTACAAAAACGGCATCGTAAATACTTCTCTGTTTAGCAGAACAGGGTCGTATTTAGGCAAAGTTTACAGAATATAATATTTAAGTCTCCCTTCAAGCAATTCANCCAAAGAAAGAAAAAAATAAAATTTTATAACACCCACTTTGTATAAGCAAATTCAACTGTTTCTGCCGCTATTATTATTAATTAAAAAAATGAATTTGTGGTTTTAATTAATAAAATAATTTGCTTCCCATAGCACAAATGCTTCACCATAACACAAATGTTGCCCTGCTTCACTATAAATTAAAACTCCGAGTTGCTATACATGTATAGTTCTTTTCATACATATTGTAGAAATAAAAAACTCTTTTATGTTGCCGATAACTACAAAAACGGGGTCGTAAATACTTCTCTGTTTAGCAGAACAGGGTCGTATTTAGGCAAATTTTACAGAATATAATATTTAAGTCTCCTTTCAAACAATTCACAGACTGACACACACAATGGCTATAAATTAAAAACAATTACAGTGAATTACAAAAGTTGCTCAATAAAACAAAAATCTCACTACTCAAAACTCTAGTCTAAGAAATTATAATCACAGCATTGCAGCACCAACTCCTGCCCTGTACCGCGCAAACTGAGCCATCAGAAATTTAAAGTAAGAAGTTCACCGTGTCTAATTGTTCATTGTCTCTGTCTCACATTAGGAATTTGAGAACAACGTACGTATTAGAGAGATCGTCAAAATCTGTTTTCTTGCCAGCCCAGCTGTGTTGCCAAATGTTTCGGCGAGTTAGTATTGTATTAAAAATGGACTACATACATTTCAAAAATGAAGTGAATAATGCAATTATTCTTTAAATAAATGTATGCAAATTCAGCATATTCTTATATTTTCAGGGCATAGCTTAATATTTTAAACGTAAGTATCTGAATAAATTAATTTTACTCAATTTAGCAATTATTCATTTAGATAATATTTTTACAAATCGGCAACACAGGGCCCACGTCGACGAATCAAGATCCTGCCCAGCTAGGGTAAAGCGGAGCAATATTTAAATTGAATACCTGACAAGATATGTAATTATTGATTAATATCACTATTTCTCATTAATTTTGTATTCAATTTATCTAGGTGAATGTACCTGATAAGAGTATTATGATTTATGCAATAAATTAGCTGTTATAACATTTATTTTCTACGGATATTTAAAAATTGTGTTGCTCCACTCTCCCCCTATCACACTTATTGGCAGGCTTTGATATTTTTTATGTCTACTATAAGTATGAAAAGAACTTATAAGCCATTTTTGAAACTTGAAAGAAAAACTAGTATAAACACTATCACAAAAACGTTTTAATACTAAAATCGGCTTTCAGTTTTCGCCTGGGACCACGTGGAGAGAGAGAGAGAGCATAACACAGAGAGCACAACGCGAATGACGCTAGACACTACAGTAGCCCAGCTATGTAAGGGTTGAAAATACTACAACTTCAATAATTTTTTTCTCGGAAACTATAAAGTTTTACAAAAAATTTTATTTACAATATTTACTCCATTTTTCAAGACACATCTAGTCCCAAATTTTTTTGTTAATAAGTTGTTAATGTCTGTCGGTGCGCCTTCAAAATGCAACGTGTATCAAATTGTGCAGTGGAGTTAAAAAATTGTTTCTTGGCATTTTTATTTAAGAATTAAAACAATTATTTTTAAATTTATCGGGAACAGTCACAATTCTGTATAAAATAAGATAGCTGTTTTTAGCCAGATTATATGGTTTAATGTCATTTGTCGAATTCTGAACTTTAACGCGTTTTGCTGAAAATATACACATGTCGCACTTAAAGATACAAAGACGACATTTAAGCGTTTACGTAATTGTATGAAACAACAAGGGGTAGTGTCTATTTTTCTTCACTAAACGGTTCACATGGAACTTACCATAAATATACCTATAGGTATAATATGTAATAATAAGTATCGGCAAAATATAACGAAATAATAATTTCTTACACATAAGGAAAGCGATTGTAGAAAATAATTAACAGTTGTCGTCTCCGACAATCGGGAAATACCCATTTCAAAAACGAAAATGACCATTCAATATTTACCGAAGTAACAGGCGCATATATAAAATAGTCGCAGTTTTTAATACGTACTATTTTTAATAATATTGGCGACGCATCAACTACTTCACATTTTAGTTATCTCACTATCCGCATCATCGTACAATAACATGAACATGTCTACCTCTGATCTGAAGCTTGGCATCGTTCAATTTATTCTATACGTATTTAGTGGCACCCTAATACCTGCCCTGTCGGAATGGCGTGCCGGTGAACAATCCAGGTTTTTTTTGCTGAGATGTTGGCCGTGAGTGTATGACACGTGTTTTTATGGCAGTCAGTAGCATTGTGTATCGTGAGTAGGGTTTGCAATCCCGCATTCCGCGTTACAGCATTCCAGCAATTTCCCGCATGTCATTAGGTACCTTTACACCTACGCTCAATCGTGAGCGACTGGAGCGTCCCGTTCCAATCGCGCGTTCTAAAACTTTGTTGTTAAAAATTGACACGCTCCAATCGCACGGTATTGCCTGCGCGGTGAAATGTGACATGATAACACGGCTAGTGTAAATTGAAAAGTGTCAAGTTTCTCGCGCGATAGTCGTGGCTCGTGGAGTGTTAAAAATTTCAACAGTTTTATAGACGGTTTGTTCTGAAATGGAGCAAATTATAAACAAAAAAAGAAAATTAAAAGTGGCTTATTTTTTCTTNAATTCATCTGTGTATCTATAATCTAATATACAATATGTTGACAGATGTAGTTAAAAAAAGAAAAAACCTTTTTTTTCTAACTATGAAAAAGTATTTTTTGTCAAAAAATTATGATATGATTTGCATCAAAGTACTCAACCATGACCTTGCTTTGACCTTGACCTCTACCTTCAAGGCCATTTGAAGATCGACTACAGAAATTGACCTTGATGACCTCTACAAATGTTGTTAAGGATGTTCGAGACCACAGATCGGTGATCTTTTATTTAACCGTAAATGTCATTTCAAGGTTGACTTTGTTTCTTTTTATATCGGTAACCTGTATTTCTGAGGCTGAATCCTGGAAAAGCGTTAAATTCTGCACTCGAGTACGTTCCAAAATAATATTCATTTTATTCCGAGGTTGCTTCAGGGGTGATAAATCTTGTGAACTCGCTGCGACATTGACCTTGACCTCAAAGTCAAAGTTGAGATCACATCCGGATGTAAAATTTTCTGCCGAATCCACTCCCAGAGTAAAAAATAGAGGGTCCCATTTAAAATTATGAAGTTGACAATCAATAATTGACCTTCAAGGTCACGATTAAGGTCAAAATGATTTGAACAACTTTTATTTAGGTCATTTTTGGATCGGAGTCTTTACTGACAAGATATTCGCGTGTATCGATTAAAATGAGACACGTGGTATATCGTCTTAACTAGTGTTAATTTAGCATTTTGTGGAACGAATCTGCTTAATTAAAAAATAATTTCTAACGCAATTTTATTTCGGAAAAATTAAGTAGGCCTGGTTAGAAACAAAAAATTATTTTCTATGTAGATAAAATGCCTTTTTGTACTATATCAAACATTTTTAATCGGGAAAACTTGTTTAGAATTAAAATCTATTTCCATATTCGGATTTGACAACAGTCAAATTTTACAATTCAGTGATTTATCAAATGAAAAAGTATCCGAGTTAGTAACCCGAGTATTTTGAATCTTGGGATATATACATAAATTTGAATTATGGACTATTTTTTACAATAACATTTTTTGATATCTTCAGTGAAAAAGGAACTTTACCTACACAGATTTTTTTGTTTTTAATGTTTCTTAACTACTAAGAATAGTGTATTATTGTGTTGTAAAGACAAAATTCACTACTAAGTAACCAGAGTTACTTTTTATAAAATCACTTAATACTTAATATCACTTCATACATGCACACTTAATAACTAAAAGCGTGTTTGCTACATATTTTAAAATATAATTTTTATTCTTGTGTACTTTAAACTTAATTTTTATACTCTAGAAATAAAATATGTACTTTTAATAATTTTTTTGAAAATATAGTTACTTATTTAAAACCAGTATGTATATTCGTACATATTATTTCAGTGACAAAATTGTCAAATGTATCATAAAAATAATAAAATCTCTCTTAGAGACAAACAAATGTCATTGAGGGTAAAAAGCATATTATTATGACAACGTGACACCACGTAACGTGTCAGCAGTATGTTTTTACTTTCACGCTTTTATTTGAAATTTAATATGATGAAATTAAAAAAAACCGTGTTTATCCAGTGCATCGGCTTTTTTATTGATTTCATAATGTAAAATTTCATACAACGTTTTAAACGCGTAAATACATTGATGACATAAATACATACCATATCTTTATTGATTTAAATGTATTCATTGTTAGAGAAAAATTTTGCCTACTATTTTTCCCACAAATTTTTCTCAAAAATAAAGTTATTTATTGTTAGATTCAGAAAATCATTAAATAAAAAAAAATTAACAATCACCTGTCACTGAAGAAGACTTGAAGAAAACATACTAAATGTTAGTTTGTAGTATTTTAGAGCAATTAACGACAATCTTTTGATTACACAACTCCACAAAAAAAAGTGAAATATCCGAAAGACAAGACTCTGGTATCTATATGTTTTTGGGGTCGCTGAATCCGAATCTGGTGTCCGTTTGTCCCGATTAGCTCTGGGTTAAGGTTAGTTCAAGGTCAAATGTAGAGGAGTAATTGCCGACAATGTAAACCAATATATCTATACGTTTTTGAGGTCGCTGAATTCGAATTCGGTGTCCGTTTGGCCCGATTAGCTCTGATTGAAGATCATATATATCATATATCTGTATGTTTTTGGAGTTGCTGACTCCGAATCCGGTGTTCGTTTAACAAAATCAGATCTGGTTTAAGGTCAGTTCAAGGTCAAATGTAGGGAATCAATTGCCAATAATGTAAACTAATACGTCTATACGTTTTTGGGGTCTTCGAAGCTGAATCCGTGATCCGCTTGACCTGATCAGGTCTGCTAAAGACCCTCAAGTTCTAAACTCAAAACGCTTAAGCATTTATACGTATTCAAATTTGAGTACTTCTTTGAGTACACTTATCAGATCTTCTCAGGACTCACTGTGTAACTTAATTTACATGAAGCATTGAAGCATTAACGGATATATTGTTTTAAAGCTTGCTTAATTATCTGATACTAGAATTTTGCATGTGAAAACAATAAACTCGAAAGTCACGGGCTCAGAGTTAAAGCTTTCTTTCTTTAATATTATTTGTTACTCAAATTTTAATACGCATAAATGAATACTTGAGTGTTTTGAGTTTAGATACATTGATTTACTTTGTTAGCAATTGATACTCTACATTTGACCTTGAATTGACTTTAACGCAGACCTGATCAAATCAAACGGATACCGGATTTGGATTCACCTACCCCAAAAACGTATAGAAATGTAGGTTACTTTGTGTGCAATTGATTCTCTACATTTGACCTTGAACTGACCTTAACGCAAACCTGATCGGATCAAACGGACACCGGATTTGAATACACCGACCCCAAAAACGTATAGATATGTTAGTTTTCTTTATAGGCAATCGATTCTCTATATTCAACCTTGAAGTGACCTTAACGCAGACTTGATCGGATCAAACGAATATCGGATTCAGATTTACCGACCCCAAAAACGTATAGATACTCGTATGTATGGTTACTTTGTNAAATGTTTAGGATTTTTTTGAACTTCCGTTGTATTTAAAGCAAACAATTTTTATACACTGTTTTTTGTGAAACGAATACCTACTTCTGCAGATATTTTACATTTATTCAGCTATAATAAACATTTTCTTCCTAAATCTACCATTAGCCGGTCGACTTTGTAAATCAATACAAAGGAAATAAATGGTTCCTGTTAATTACGGAGAATAAATTATTAGTACAAGTTTTTATGCACTTGAACATCCTGTATTTCGAAAACTAGCGATTTCCCAGCCCAAAAACAAAATAGTACCTATATTTTTCAATGTACCTATGAAGAAAATGTTGGAAAAAATAATTCACTTCAGTAGGTATTGGGGCGGTTTGGACCGACGGACGCCCGAGACGCCTGGCGTCGGGACGCCCGCTTGTGGCCTTCGGTAGTGCGCGATCGCGGGTCGCTCGGTCCCGATCGGCAGGTAGGTACAAAGGCGTCGGGACTTGATATTGGCGTAAGGTAAATTTATAAACATAAGACAATTAATTCATCATAATTAACATATATCCGGCACATGATTATTTATTTATTATTATTACAGGTAACAGACTAATATTTTAAGAATTGAAGACAGTTATTTATTCTTAATAATTTTATAGCTACCCACATTACGCCGGACTATATACGAATATACGTTGACAATTATTTTTAGATAACTGGATAAAAAAATGGCCATAATCCTGTTTATCAAGATTTCAGGTAAGTATTGTAACTATCTAGCTCACCTTCATGAAATTGTAAAATTTCTTCAAAAAAAACTGCATAGAATCGATAATTGTTTGACTAGAGAAAGGTATAATATATTATATACAGATCGACAAACAAGGAAAATCGTTAAATGGACTATTAATGTGCTCGACAAATAAGTAATACACAAAATGTAGAGGAGGCCGAGGAGGGTATTACAAGTATTTATGTACCAAAGCCTGTGTATCCTGTGACGTTGCCATAATTGTTTTTATTAGTCTGTCTATACATTTCACATTACAGATTTAGTGTTCCTGAGATATATTTCTATGTCAAAACGGTAAGAAGTGTTTGAGGGGCCTTACTAATTAAAAAATATTTGCCTGTAATTGACAAAGCCCAGAGGTATATTTTATATTACCTACTTAATTTTAACACATCGTTTTCATTATTAGCATACTTTAGAAATGCAATAAAAAACTGCAAGTTTCAAATAAGAAACGAAAATATATGAACATCTTAACAATAATGGAAAAATAGGCACCGCCCGCACATAATTGTAGTCAAGCGAAAATACATTGGGATCATTTACCGTAGGTCAAGTTGATGTTGCCCCCCTATAATCAGATCAAAATTTGGGAACATTATATCGGTCGTAAATAAATCTATATGGCTCTGTACATCGCGTGTATGGTAAAATAGTTATATGTGTAGTGACAGTATATACACATACAAACTCTGAAACCGAAACGACCTTTCTATATGTTCTTTGCCTTTGTTCTATTAAAAATATGTATTGGAACAATATATATTAGCTAAACAATTCAATTATCGCCGAGATCCCGCAGCAAGGAATTAAAAAGTTATTTTTATAGGTATCCATTCCCTACAACTAATATTAATAACTGCTAGTTGGCAGAACATATCAAATTCATACAAAAACAAAATAATTTGCCACTTATAAAACGTAAGGAGGTATGATACTTTTAAGCGATTATCAATAGCGCACAAACATTTGAAAATACAGCTGAATATATTCGTGTCTATCAGCCCGATGCACCTCTTAATATTATGTGTACCTAGGTACTTCTATAAATATTCACATTTTGTTCAAAGTCTATTTTTATTTATTTAAAATTGTTATTTATATAATGCCGACCAAAACTAAAAATATGATGGAATATTTTATGTATCTATTTCACGATGGATTATTTATATGAGAAAAAGTAAAGTTAATCATTTAAACTGTACATTTAGACAACCCTAGCAGAGTTTCCTCTATAATCAAGTCTTAAGATAAACATTTGGGATCAAAATTATTTCGAATACAAATAAAACTATATGTTTTTAAAACAAATAACATTTTTTAGACAAGGCCAGCACTTTCATATAAACTCTAGTTCCTATACGACACTAGGCTCTTGCCTCAAGTATAATTTTACTTAACGTTTCCCTTACGACAAAATTTCCATCGTAGATGGATACTTATGGATGGATTATACTTCAGGTGTCTCTTTATTAAAAAATGTAATGGAATATATGTTATCCGATAATTATCCTGATAATTAAACGAGGTGTACTCGCATATCTAGGATACAAGTTTGGTAGAAATATGAGAATAATAGCGAAATGATTTATTTAGTCATTTTAGGATACCGATCTGTACACGTTTAAGGCAGATACGCAAGGACATAATTTCACAACGCATTGATAACATTTATCAATTTATCAGTTATCACTACCAGCAAAGGCTTCTTAGAGGTAATGACACTAGCACTTTTTACTGTTAACTTATAAAAATGCACATGTATACCCAATATATGTTATATGATGCTGTGCTACTATTGTTATATTACTGTAATAGAAACGATCAAGATGTCTCCAAAATTTGTATTTACATTTAAACATACACTAAATGCAATTGGTTGCGGAATGTCCAGTTTAATTAATATACATATATAGCCAATAGAGGCATACTCTCACATATAATTAATAATGAATCACCTACTTTGTGTTATGTTATCATATTAGATAACATACCTATATCACATTTACCGCAACAGTGCCCCAAAATTATTAATTTTAAATAGTAAAATTTATAATAGGGAATATAGAGACGGCCATTGATTAATCAATAATACTATAAAAATCGATGTGGAATTATTTTACTTGAGTACCCCTCAAGTAAAATACGATGACTAAACACCTGTACAATTTACATTACATTTTTAAAATATCTATTTAAGTACATGCATTTAATAACATCTGTAAATAGCATAATAAAATAGAACAGTATGTTATGGGAGGCAAGAAAATAGATGTTACTTTATTATTTTTTAGTAGTTACTTATCTACTCTGTTCTTTCCGTCATTACGTAAATTTTTCATTATACTGACTACAATATTATTGACATTTATAGTAAAATTTTCTATAATAATATACCCAAAATGTGGTTATCGTTGCTACAAATAACAATTTAGTTGCATCCTTTGTTTTCTAATCAGACTTGTATCAGCTTGTTACTGGGTACACGCCTATGCGGTCTTATAGAATATGGGTAGTAGCGGTGAGGAGTATCCCTTTCTGAATCTTCGAACTGTGCCCATCTATTGGGTACGGGCATTTTTTGCGTTTTTATCTCATATTTGTTTCAATTTACAATAGCGCGACTGCGGTCAAGAGTTGTTAGAAATGTTAATCACTTGTTCATTCATTCAAACGGCGGCTAATTTCGGAAAGTTCAGTTTTAATTATTTATTATATGTATATACTTATAGCATTTGCTTATATACACTTATTCTCACATATATGGTTAATAGTTAATATTAATCAAGTGTTGTGGTCTGTTGCAAAACGCGCTATTAGACAAGATCACATTTACCACAACAACAAAACCCCAAAATTGTTAATTTTAGCATCATTCATAAAAAACCACAAAAATACCCCCGTACCGTAATAATCGACACCGTTCAAAGACATATGTATACCTTGTATCTACTTATTGCCCCCCAGTAAGAGATAAATTGTTGAGAGAGAAAATATTTTCTCATTAATGCATGGCGGTTCAGAGAAAACATATTTTTATTCCTAAACCGATAATATTAATAAAGAGAAATTAGCATTATGGGTTGAAATTATTGATAAAATAATATATATAACGCCGACATGGGGTGGACCACCACATGAAAAAAAAACGGATTTGATAGGAACAAGTTCATTCAGTAAATAGTAAAAATTTGAAAAGGGAGAATTTCAGAGATAACCACTGTTTAATCAATTACATGATAAAATGGATATGGACAAGATCTATTTCTTACTTTAGTTCAGAAATATATTGTTTCAAATACAATGACTAAATATTATTTATAGTATTATTTTGTCTACCTAATGTATAGGTAGATTAAATTTACTAATGTTTTAAAATAATATCTGTAAATAGCATAACAGAACAGTATGTTAATGGAGACAAGAGACAACAAAATAGATGCTAGTTTATTATTATTTTTTAGTAGATACACTGTTTCTCTGTCATTAGTAAACTTTTCATTATGTTGACTCCAATAAATTACTATTGTGGTGAAATATTACATTTTCTTTAATAATATTCGCAAAATGTGGTTGTCGCTGCTACAAGTGCAATCCCGAGATTGATGCCTGGAGAAATAATATTTGTGTAAAGGAGCTATATATGAGTATATAAGATGTATTCATGTGAGTAGATAGCAAATAAAAAGTTCACTACTTATTTACACTGTATGTCAGATAGAGCCATTTTGTGTGCATATTAGTTTTAATATAGTTGCCTCGTTAATTGCAACCGAAGATTTCTATAGGCAGGTTCACTAACAAATTATTAATTTTTAGAAGTATATTTGTTGTAGCTGTTGGTAGTAATCGTCCAAAATGACATTACAACTATTAGGAGCAATAATGAAAGATAATTTAATTGAAAGCTTGCAATGGTATTTAATAATTTCATTGTATCGAGTACTTTTCCTAGTTTTATTTATTAAATTCTTATTTTGAATTTAGATTAATGACCAACTCGTTTATGGAGTTATTATCGGCATCCTAATATCTGAAATTAAATGTATAAATGACCTCTTTGGATCAAGCTAAAGGAAATAAAATAATTGGATTAACGTAACTACAAGTGATATTGAACATGTGTAATTTAAGTAACAGTATACTTATTCCATTGCATTTTTGAGAATATTTGAAGTAAATTTTAAATAGGGATAACTTTTTATTATGCAACGTGAATATAGGGTGATAAAAAAAACAAATAGTTCAAAACATTTGAAGTAAATTTATTACATCCATGATTAGAGCAATTAATAATAATAAAAATATTAGTATTATTACGGTTTTAAACTTAACAGACTATATAATTTTAGATACTATTCTAACATCCGCTACATGTTATCCTAAAATAAAGTTTTTGAATTTTTTGTCTTATAAATACTAAAGACGTAATAATAAAAATACATTTTAAACAACTTAATTAAATTCTCTACATAACTATACCTAATAAAAATTCATAATTGATACAGTAAAATTATAGAAAAACGTTATTCTAAATATTTTTTATAATAAGTTTACTTTATTGCTAAAAATATTATTATTGAGACCTTAGTTTTTTGTAGCCGTATGGAACTGAGCTATGGTCTTCTTGAAACAATCTTTTTGTTGAATTTGGACGGTATAGTTTGGTTTCCTCTCGAGTTATAATTTCGTGCTCCTTTGTTCTTCTTATACTGCTTGAAGTTATGTACACAGGCTCAGATGGTTTGAGGACCATATTCTTTATCATTTCAAAATTTACTATTTGAGAAGCTGCATATGTAAGCGAAATACCCTTAACTTTACACACGATTTTCTCTTCCTGGTCCTTGGTTGAAAAAATTTTATAGGCATAATTTTTGGGCCCACCACTTGCAAATTCTGTTATGTACGATCCAGAACCATACGACTCTAATTCATCAGTTAAATCACCAACGAATTTACCTACTGGAGGTTCATATTCTTCTTCTGCATAAGTAAAAATAATCGAGTCTGTATCATAATACAACACCCTCTTTCCCAATTGCTCCAAGTAACTGTACAATTTTAACCTTGCCTGTGCAGTTGTGTAAGCAGCTATACATACGTTAACGGTGGCGAGAGGGTCAGAAGCTTCTTGTTTGAATTCCCAATTAATTATTAGGGTATTCTCATTTATAGGAAGTGCGTGGTACACGTCTATGGAGGGATTCGTCAACATATCGAAGAACTCTTTAGGTGTGTTTACTATTGTTGTTTTCGTTTGATTTTCTTTTTGACCAAACTTCCCCCAGAAAGAATTAAGAATTAATTTGGACAGTGACCGAAGACCTGGATTTTCGCAGATTTCGTTAAACTCCAGTTGCACGTCTTCTCGCGCCAAGAATTCTTCAATATATTTGTTACGAGCTTCTATTGTACTACACGTTTTCGGCCATCCTGAAGCTTGTTGTTTTGTTTTTATAAATTCATTCATCATGGCAGTGAACAGTCCTTCAGTTTTTGTTGTTGTATCAAATTTTTGCATCTGATAACTCCAGACTTCATGTATCTCTACCAATGTGTAACCCTTTTCCACAGCTTTAAGCACTTCGTCAATTACCCACGTCCCAGTTATGGCTCTTTCATCATCTCCATGATCGCATATGCTTTTTGTCATTTGTTCCCCACAGATACGACAAAGTATAAACATAAGTTTATTATTTATCTTTTGCGGCAGAACCGGATGATATAAATCTTGAGGCGGTAGAATCTTGCATTTTATAAGGCCATCTACCTTTTTCATGTCTAGAGCGTTACACTCTTCACCGATATAAACCTGCGGATGGCCTATGGGAAATTTACCATACTTGCATACCCAAGGGTATAGAGAACATACATCTAGATATTTAATTATTTCGCCTTGCTTAGCTTTATAATATTCAAAAGTATTTCCTGTTCTACCGCCATAAAAAGCATCTCGTGGATTTAATGGGGCATTTATAAGTAAAGGGTGCTTTTCAGTGTATAGATCGATTTCTTTGTTATCTTTTATGACCTTTCGGAAATCACATTCCCACATTTCGATAACGTCGTACCCTAGATTTCTTAAACGGTCTGTTTTGGCTGTTGTGCTTTCGAGTCGTCTTTCTAATGTATCTGATGGGTCTTCATGTGTGGGATTGTTTCTATTATATTTGAAACAATGTGTACATCCGTGGTAATAACACCCATGAAACTCAAAAACATGATTTGTTTCACTGCAGTAACCATCAACTTTAACCCCTCCCAACACAATTTCTTTTCCTTTAGCAGCATGTTGAATGTTTATGTTTCTCTGCTTTTCTTCCCACACCAACCATTGAATGGCTATCCTACTCTGGTTATCCCGCCATCTGTACCCATTCTTAGGAATAATTCCTATAGTGTTAGGGCGGAGGAAGTTGCGACGAAACACTTTATTGCAGGCCGACGCTATGGTACATGCTTCGGTAAAGGGGCACACGTTACTGGTTTCCAAAAGCTGATGACGGAACTTTAAACATGCTGAAGTCAGTATTTCTACGTCTGATATACAGTACTCGACAATCTCTTTCTGAAAATCAAAAATGTATTTTTCATTAACTTTTTCTGAATGCCAAGTAATCAAATCGTGTCTATTACTCTCCATCAAGTCGTCGGGGCTGTAGAACTGGAGATCAGGCATTGGACCTTTATAATTTTGATTTGACGACGTGTTAAATAGATGCGGGAAGTAACCCTTCTTTAGCTGGGTCAATCCAAACGCTTTAGGAAGTTTAGACAAAGCCATAGGGAAATAGTTAATTGAGTCTAAAAATTTCACATTTCCCACTTCCATTAAAATCAGCTTTGTACCACGTGTAATTAACTCAGGGGTAAGGTTCGTCTTAGTCAAGATATGGTTTAAAATAAACTGATGATCGAAATTCCCTCCATTGTGTGCTAGGACTACTACTTGCTTGAATAGTTTTCTTTGATTAAGCAGAAACTCCACAAATCTTGTAATAGGGTCTATTTTCAACACGTGTAAGCGAACACCACATTTTGTACAGGTATTTTGTTGTGTATTCATACAAACATCACAACACTGTTTGAATACACACAGGTTAGGTTCATGAAGGAGGGAACCATCATCTTGCTGCTTTTCCTGTTTAGTTTCCAGATCGTAAAAAATAAAAAGTGTGTCGATAGTTTTAGGTTTATTTTTGTCTGATTGAATGAAGCAAAGGTGGTCTTGGGGTACATGTGCGTTACATATTTTACAGAATATTTCACCACAACGATGTTTTCTATCTGTTTTCAGGGTTTTCAAGCACTTCTCACAATAAGTAATTTGCTCGCACACTGTACTCTTCCCAAGCGATCCAGATTTTCTATGATTTTCGTAACAATTTTGACCACGGAAAGATCTTTTGCAACAGTCGCACACCACTTTTAGCGCTGGCGGACAAGCAGGCGTTTGCTGACAACATACACATGTACCTCCGCATCTGTGATCATTTTTATTATTGTACGGTACATAACATCTCTCACAGTAATAACTACAACAAAAAGCGGCAGTCAATGAAGTTATTACGTTATAATGACCCTCATGATGGATTAAATTAAGAGCAAGTCCTTCATCATTATTGGCGAATATCACCTCACGGCCTTTATTTCCATAGCTGTAGACTACTATTTTGTAGCCAGAAAGGTGTTTCTGAAGTGCTTGCAGCTCCGGTATACCAGCCCCCTCATCAGGAATTGACACACCAGCTTTTCGACAAAGCTCTAAAGCTCTCTGTGTTTGGATTTTTCCGATATCTCTACGAACTTTTCTATATTCAAAGTCCTTGTCGATATAACTCTTTGCAACCACCAATGCACGGGGTAAGCATAAATTGTCTCTATTGTTTATTTTCACAATTCCTTTCCTTAATGCGCATTCTTCTTCGAAGTTATTGTATTTATGGGAGCGATTTTTTCCGCGACCGACAGGCATTTTCACAGTAGTCACTCCTAGGCAGAAAGTTTCTGTGTCAAGCCCCGTAGAATTTGATTGATATATACTGCTTATTATATCCCATACATCGCCGTAAGTAACCTGTTCTACAGGTCTGAAGCGGACCCAACCCTGCCCCCTTTTAAAATCCTTGGAGCAGAAGGAAAACGCCACCTGGTCTCCGGAACCGAGGTCTTCTATACCTTTTGCAATGACCTGGTTAACAGCTTCCTCGATCCATGCTATGGGTTCTTTATCCGCCGCTACGGGTTTAATTTTAAATTCCAAAGTCCGACCCATCAAATTGAAGCGACGCACTTTCTTGAGAATGTCTTTAACAATGACAAATTTTTCCATTTTCCTAAACGTTGATTCCCAAAAAACGTTTCTTACTATAAATTGTCGTAAACTGCTAAGAAAGTGGTAGAACGCTGCTTTTCATAAATTTTGTAAGAACCTGAAAACGATGGAATTTATTAATGCCATGAATTTAAAATATGAATAAAAATAAAGACAGTACCTCTACAGGATTTTCAGCACCAAAGCATCACCCGCTTTTATCTTTACAAGCAATTCTAAGAACACAAACTTTTGTAAAATAACACAAAATTGACAATAAAAGTATATTTTCCTTAAATGGGGAAATATTTTACCAATTTATACTACTGCTCTAGTAATAACACGTACAACGTACACCAATAGACTAAATATTTCCAATTCAAGGATTCCTATTTATACCTTTTGGCGAACTGAAAGTTTCTTGTTATTCTAAAAAGGCCCCTTAAACTACAACTCGTAATTTGCTAATGATTTATATAAAAACTTGACAGTTTCAAATAGATTTCCATTTAAATGCATACATGTGAAGACACAAATTTTATGTGAAGAAGTAATATTTAAAAGACTATTTCAAAATTTCATATGGCCCAAAAGACTCCCTAGAACTCGTAATTTGTTTGTTATTTACATAAAGACGATGCATTCTTCACATATTTAGTTTTCCATTTAAATACATGGATATAGACACAAATTTCATGAAGAAATAATATTTAGAAGACATAACTTTCCACATCCAAAAAGGTCCCCTAGAACTCGTAATTTGTTCGTTATTTACATAAAGACAATATATTTTTTACAAAAATAGGCAGTTTGAACCAGTTTTCCATTTAAATGCATATACGTGAAGACACAAATTTTATGTAGAAATAATATTTAATTGTACTAATTAATTGTAAACTTGCTCTGTTCAGCAAAAAGGTTCGTAAAATTAAAAATGTATCCGTCGTTACTTAAAAAATTTCTATTTTTTGTACAAGTTGGAGGAACTAAAATAATTCTCCATTAAATACACCAAAATTAAGGCCCAAATTATATCATGAAAGGAAACGATATAGCCTCTAGAAATAAAATGTAAATTTTATTATAATAGTGAAAAATTTGTAGTTTTATTTCATATACGATTTTAACTTAAAAACTATAGACTTTTGCTAGCGTAGGCACATTCTATTAATTTTCGTACATGTTTATATTTAACAACAATAAAGTAATTTGTTCATGCAGCCGAATTGGTTAAAATAGACAAGAAAGATGAACAATATTGGATGTAATTAATTATAATTGTATTGACTTACTGATCTTGTAGCTGGATATCCCTTTTGCAATATTGATTGAATTTAACAGTGCCGACTAATGATTATACATTTTTGTACTATTTTTCAAGTAATAAATTCATCATTGCTAGTTTTAATGTATTACTATTAGTATCGATGTAGTTAGTTATTATTACATTGGGGGCTGCAATGAAATGTAGTTAGTTATTTGTTATTTTTATATAAATTTGTATTTCACCTCAAAAAGACTCGTAAATAATGTTTGCTTTTTTAATATGAGAGTATATAATTTCAAAAGAGAATCTCGTAATTATTTTATTTAAATATCGCTATACTTTCTTCGTTGGTTTACGTGAGGATATTTTTAATCTATTTGGATATTCACGATTTTCATGCTTATTTTGATGATAATTTGTTCGTTAAATGGGGCTATATTATTATTAACATGAGCAGTTTTTAGCCAAATTATTTACTGAAAAATATGGTCGCTGTTTTCATTATTATCTATTATAAACATTAAAAACGGAATTGTATGTCATGCTATTATTTTCCAATTGAAGCACATAAATGATTATTAAAATTATAGATGATAGTTAGAAATTCTATTTTATTTTGAATATTTGGTTAAACAATTATAATAAATAAAATTTAATGTCAACTTTTTTCTGTTTCATATACCCATAAACATTTTCAAATCCATAGTGAATATATTCTTAATATAATTTACTTGTGCTACATCGAAATATTTCTGATTATTGTAGAAAAACTTCAAAATTACTAAATAACAGACAAAAATTAATGGTTGGATTGAGGTCGGTGGTATAAATACATATACGTTTAAGGAACAAATTATCAAAATTCGGAACCAGTAAATCAAAAATGATCGAGTAACAAATACAAATTAATAGTTACACAAAGAAAAACACATTACTAGTTTACATGTAGAAAACCATACCTCCAAAACGCGAGTTGGATCTTAAAAAAGGGGTAGTTATATCGTGGGTGACGAACAAGTGGATAAAACTGACTCGAACTAACATGTTATAATTGGAAACTGAAATGCAATCCTAAGATGTTGTGTCGTATACATATAATTAAGAATAGTTACATATGATTTTATTTTCCCAGTTCAATTATTTTTCCCCAATGTGATAAAAAAATAAATCAAACAATTTTAGCAGAATGTTATAAGCAGTATCAACTACTCGGTGTACTGTGGTAATTTGAATTACTTAAATTATGAGAGGCTGACTTTCGAATGAACTTCCTATTTGAAACAGAAGGAATTGTTTGTCCTACATATTTTATTTTTCATTTTCAAAGCATTTTCCCTGTTGTATTTTATTATTATGTACGATAAATTAATAGACTTTGTTAACAAAAATAAATAGTTAAAACCTTTTGATTCTTCCAGTTATTGCAACTGACAAGTATTATTTAAATAAATCTACACAACTGGTAAAAAAATCGGATAAATACAGAAAAATCGCAGCTTTCAAAGTTTCTTATTGATTTTGAAATGATTAATGTTTAAAACATTGATTGTATTAAACAATATTCTTGTTTATAATGTTTTTTTGGCTATCAAAGCAAAAATTTAAATATAAATAATTCTAGCGCCTAAAACGCAAATTTTTCATAAATTTATTGATCTTGTTCACCATATGACATAGAAACAACCATAACAAAATATTTCCGGTGGAAATATTATATGTAGTATAGGTACATACATACATGTAGTAAAATCAAAATACATCATGTCCCTTATTTTAACATAAACTCTGAAATATCTATATATTTGCATAAGTGAAATGGATATTGGTCTTATTAAAACATTATTATACCTATATTTGAAAGTTACCTATGATGTCCTAATATATGTATATCGTTCGCCAACTTAATAGAAGTTAAAACAATGCAGTTAAATAGTTTCAAAAATAAAATCTTTCAAATGTCATAAACGTTATTCGTAACATTTACGTAGACGAATTATATCTGTTCCTTTTACGCTGTCACGCGATACTCATATATTCTACATTAAATATATTCACAGCATAATTGTTATAAACATTTACTTCAAATTGTTACGTTCTAAACTTTATATTTCTAATATATGTTGATATATGGGATATATACGTATGATAGTATATCAAGTGGTAAAACTAAGCTTTATGGAAGTAGAGAACTACAAACATTGCAACTATGTATATTAACAGACACAAAAATTTGTATTTTTAGATTATTCTGTAGCATGCATGCAATCTGTAAAATTATTATACATTTTTAAATGAGACAGTTGCTAAAAATCGTACCAGCGTTTCTCTAGCAGTTAAAAATCATCTTTATCTCATATTATTCTCAGATTATGTGGTTAGTTTTACACATACTTTAGCCATAGTGAAGCCATAAATTTTGGTATCTGATTTCTTCAAAGTAATATGAAGTTCATTTTTGCCTCTAGTCTTTTGTTTACTCTCATGAATTTATTTAATATATCTTATTCATATATAGACATCTCAGTCAAAAAACATATTCATATTTGTATTGAAAATAATTAATTTGTATCTATACTTTATTATTATAGCATAGGAGTATTTGTAATTCTTATGAAAAAAAACTTCAAAAGGGGATTTATCTTTAAAGGGATTTATATATAGCACGTCGCTATGACTTTAAATGTAATGCTTACCATAGAGCATGTTCTTATAAAATTACCAAAAAGTAAATATCTGATTAACTTAATGGCTGCTATACAAAGATTTGTTTACCACCATACACCAGCGAGTCTTTGTAGCGCAAAATAAATATTAACGGTATGATGTATACAGTTACGATACAATTTCTGCAAAAATATTGAATAAAGTTATACTAATACAATACAACCGAATGGTATGATGGAATTAATTTTATATCGATGACGTATGACATGTGATATTTACTCTTGTTTATGACATTTATTTTAAAATAAATTAGCTTATTTTGCTATGGTTTTTATCTCAAAGATTCATATCGTTATGACACCCTTTCTAGGACAAACAAACGCGATGTTTGTATTCAATATACAAAAAGATTTTCGACCATACATTGGTAAAAAGTATTTAATTTTCGATTAACTAGAATCAAAAAGTTCTTTGTCGTTACAGTCGTATTAAATGCTCAAAATCATCAAATAAGGCTTTATATTATTCTATACTATGTATACATCGAAACATTAATATAGTTGTATTTGATAATAATTGCTTGTTACTACTAAAACCTATTGCGAACTTTCATGACTATTAGTTTAGAGTTAACTACATCTTTAGGTCTAAAAATATCCTAACTACAAATTACTTTTAAAGATCTAAATAACAGCATTAAATATCTCAAGAGATGCGAGATATTTACAGAATGTGAAACATACAATTAACCTAATTTTGAACTTGTAACTTATTGTAAGGGTATTTCCCTGATGTGAGATTATAAAAGATATAGTGATTATATATTTTTAATACTTCTCTACTCAAATTTCGACAGTCTTTTAAAATGGAAAATAGGCAGGTGTTCCTAGAATAAATGCATATATTTACTATAAGTCAAATAGAAATTTTGTAAGTAATTTTTAAAATTTAATGGAATGCAAAAATAATATAGATACTAGAAACACGGATGTGAATTCACTCTGTGGGAATAAAAATACATAGTTATTTGTGCCTGAGTCTATTTAACCAGCAAAATGACTTACCTGTGTAAAGTATGAAGGTGCAAATCGTTGGACTGAGAATCAAAAACAGTAATACAATTATATTTTGAGGTTAAAATACTGAGAGTATGTATACAATAATATAATTATATGTTGAGATCAAAAACACTAAAATACTGAGAGATCAGTCCTAGACACGTACTTTTTCCTTCAGAACGAACAAGTAAATAACGTATACCTGACTTCCCCTGACCACAATCTCGGGATTCAACGGGGATGCACTCCTCCCCCTACTTACTTAACTACAAAATGTAAATTCAAACTAATGCACGTATAACAGATAAGAAAACAACGACCACCCCCCTAACATATGGCCGTCTCGAAAATCCAGACAGGGTGCACTCCTCTCATCGCGCCTACTCATATTCTACAAGGTCACCCAGATGTAACTTGAAACGTGTAACACTAAAAACACCTGAACTAAAATTGTTACTTGTAGCAGCGACAATCACATTTTGCGAATATTATTAAAGAAAATGTAATATTTTACCACAATAGTAATTTATTGGAGTCAACATAATGAAAAGTTTACTAATGACAGAGAAACAGTGTATCTACTAAAAAATAATAATAAACTAGCATCTATTTTGTTGTCTCTTGTCTCCATTAACATACTGTTCTGTTATGCTATTTACAGATATTATTTTAAAACATTAGTAAATTTAATCTACCTATACATTAGGTAGACAAAATAATACTATAAATAATATTTAGTCATTGTATTTGAAACAATATATTTCTGAACTAAAGTAAGAAATAGATCTTGTCCATATCCATTTTATCATGTAATTGATTAAACAGTGGTTATCTCTGAAATTCTCCCTTTTCAAATTTTTACTATTTACTGAATGAACTTGTTCCTATCAAATCCGTTTTTTTTCATGTGGTGGTCCACCCCATGTCGGCGTTATATATATTATTTTATCAATAATTTCAACCCATAATGCTAATTTCTCTTTATTAATATTATCGGTTTAGGAATAAAAATATGTTTTCTCTGAACCGCCATGCATTAATGAGAAAATATTTTCTCTCTCAACAATTTATCTCTTACTGGGGGGCAATAAGTAGATACAAGGTATACATATGTCTTTGAACGGTGTCGATTATTACGGTACGGGGGTATTTTTGTGGTTTTTTATGAATGATGCTAAAATTAACAATTTTGGGGTTTTGTTGTTGTGGTAAATGTGATCTTGTCTAATAGCGCGTTTTGCAACAGACCACAACACTTGATTAATATTAACTATTAACCATATATGTGAGAATAAGTGTATATAAGCAAATGCTATAAGTATATACATATAATAAATAATTAAAACTGAACTTTCCGAAATTAGCCGCCGTTTGAATGAATGAACAAGTGATTAACATTTCTAACAACTCTTGACCGCAGTCGCGCTATTGTAAATTGAAACAAATATGAGATAAAAACGCAAAAAATGCCCGTACCCAATAGATGGGCACAGTTCGAAGATTCAGAAAGGGATACTCCTCACCGCTACTACCCATATTCTATAAGACCGCATAGGCGTGTACCCAGTAACAAGCTGATACAAGTCTGATTAGAAAACAAAGGATGCAACTAAATTGTTATTTGTAGCAACGATAACCACATTTTGGGTATATTATTATAGAAAATTTTAATATAAATGTCAATAATATTGTAGTCAGTATAATGAAAAATTTACGTAATGACGGAAAGAACAGAGTAGATAAGTAACTACTAAAAAATAATAAAGTAACATCTATTTTCTTGCCTCCCATAACATACTGTTCTATTTTATTATGCTATTTACAGATGTTATTAAATGCATGTACTTAAATAGATATTTTAAAAATGTAATGTAAATTGTACAGGTGTTTAGTCATCGTATTTTACTTGAGGGGTACTCAAGTAAAATAATTCCACATCGATTTTTATAGTATTATTGATTAATCAATGGCCGTCTCTATATTCCCTATTATAAATTTTACTATTTAAAATTAATAATTTTGGGGCACTGTTGCGGTAAATGTGATATAGGTATGTTATCTAATATGATAACATAACACAAAGTAGGTGATTCATTATTAATTATATGTGAGAGTATGCCTCTATTGGCTATATATGTATATTAATTAAACTGGACATTCCGCAACCAATTGCATTTAGTGTATGTTTAAATGTAAATACAAATTTTGGAGACATCTTGATCGTTTCTATTACAGTAATATAACAATAGTAGCACAGCATCATATAACATATATTGGGTATACATGTGCATTTTTATAAGTTAACAGTAAAAAGTGCTAGTGTCATTACCTCTAAGAAGCCTTTGCTGGTAGTGATAACTGATAAATTGATAAATGTTATCAATGCGTTGTGAAATTATGTCCTTGCGTATCTGAATTAAACGTGTACAGATCGGTATCCTAAAATGACTAAATAAATCATTTCGCTATTATTCTCATATTTCTACCAAACTTGTATCCTAGATATGCGAGTACACCTCGTTTAATTATCAGGATAATTATCGGATAACATATATTCCATTACATTTTTTAATAAAGAGACACCTGAAGTATAATCCATCCATAAGTATCCATCTACGATGGAAATTTTGTCGTAAGGGAAACGTTAAGTAAAATTATACTTGAGGCAAGAGCCTAGTGTCGTATAGGAACTAGAGTTTATATGAAAGTGCTGGCCTTGTCTAAAAAATGTTATTTGTTTTAAAAACATATAGTTTTATTTGTATTCGAAATAATTTTGATCCCAAATGTTTATCTTAAGACTTGATTATAGAGGAAACTCTGCTAGGGTTGTCTAAATGTACAGTTTAAATGATTAACTTTACTTTTTCTCATATAAATAATCCATCGTGAAATAGATACATAAAATATTCCATCATATTTTTAGTTTTGGTCGGCATTATATAAATAACAATTTTAAATAAATAAAAATAGACTTTGAACAAAATGTGAATATTTATAGAAGTACCTAGGTACACATAATATTAAGAGGTGCATCGGGCTGATAGACACGAATATATTCAGCTGTATTTTCAAATGTTTGTGCGCTATTGATAATCGCTTAAAAGTATCATACCTCCTTACGTTTTATAAGTGGCAAATTATTTTGTTTTTGTATGAATTTGATA
>NW_019418009.1:0-1648 GCF_000390285.2 Anoplophora glabripennis
GTTGTTCTAAAACCCTCCGTCACTTGTAAATAGCATTTTTTTGGTTGGTTTTTATATACAGGGTGGCCAAGTGAAAACGAAACAGAGCCATTTTCAGGAACTGCATCAATATAGTAGAAAAACGTTCAGGCCCGTCGATTTTAGATTAAAGGGGGACATTCTTTGCTGGTATTTTTGACTCCGCCACTTTCACGCCCAAGCAAGGGTAAGCATCACCCCAAAATATTTAAATGGCATTGGCGGTTGAGTAATATTTCTTTTGAAAGCTCTTACAATTCTCTTTACAACAGACTTTAAATTTTATAATTCCGCCCAATAGGTACTTTGAAAAAAATTACATTTTAAACTTTAAATTACATATGTTTAGTTGCTTACTTACTACTTAGTTGATTGAATGTTCAAACTGATGACCGCCCGCTTCCATACAAGAATAAAGATTTTGTTCGAAATGTTCGCGCACATTCCGAAGCATTTTCGGAGTGATCCGACGGCATTAGTCGGCGCTGGCTGTGTTTTATAGATTTTACTTTTTAGGCATCCCCACAAAAAGAAATCAAGGGGCGATAAATCCGGTGATCGTGGAGGCCACTAAATGCTGCCTCTTCTCCCAATCCAATTCCGCAGAAAATGTTGATCCAAATACTGACGGACAATTAACGCATAATGCGGAAGAACACCGTCCTGTTGAAAAATCAAATGATCTTCATCATAATGTGGAACATTTTCAATAATATCAGTCAATGCAGGGTCAATAGCGTCTTCCAGTAATTGCAAATACATTTGGCCAGTCAAATTACCAGGTAGAAAAAAAGGACCCACCAGCCGGTCACCAAAAATTCCAGCCCATACATTTAGTTTTTCCGGTTGCTGTGTATGCACCTCGTAAAAAACTCTTGGGTTTGAATCGGACCAATAGCGGCAATTGTAACGATTTACCGTCCCGTTCAAGAAAAAACTGCATTCATCAGAAAAACAGATGTTAAAAAGGAACTGTGGATCGTTCCTTACTTGCTCACTCAATATTTCGCAAAATTGCAAACGGCGATCATAGCTGGACTAAATGTATTTTGTATGGATGGAATTTATTCTTCTTCAAAATGTTTTGTATGCTAGTTTTATTGATCCTAGACATAGATGCCAGCTGCCTCGTACTTAATGTAGGATAAAGATGAACTTGTCCCAAAACTGTAACTTCACTAGCTTCATTAACTACAGGTTTTTTAATTTCTCGTTTTTTATTGGCTACGTTCCCTGTCTCTTGAAATTTTTTTACCAACTCTAGAACATACTTCTTCCTGACATGTCGATCTTGATGTTGTTCATTAAAAGCTGATCTGTTCTATTCGCACATTTATTGTTCAGTAAAGCGAAATGATATCTACCCTTTCCGCAATGGAATAAACCATGCTGTTTAATTTTCAAAAACACAATTAAATAAACTACCAACCAACGCTTCCAAATAATACTAGAAAATAATTTGGAATCCACTAATTTTACGTTCATTGTGTGTGTATAGCATTCATTTCTGTTTTTTACAATTGTGTTTTTTTACGAAAGTAATAACAAATCGCCAAAAACCAATGTAACGCAAGAAATACTAAATTTATACCATTGGCGTACTTAACTCGAATGACTGACATTTTTACCG
>NW_019418009.1:3258-12491 GCF_000390285.2 Anoplophora glabripennis
TATAGTAATAGACATTTCGTTTTTTGTTTCATCACATTTAACTTCCTTTCCGTTAATAACAACCCTTGTAGCATTGTTGCCATCATTTTCGGAACGCATAACATCTGCCAAAGTTTGTGAAGAATTTTCACAAGTTACGGATATCTCTTCTTGTAAGGAACAGCTATATTTTCCTTGGATTTTCCTTGCAATATCAAGTTTGTTAGATATAGACTTCTCAACATAACTTTCTGCTACAGAGGAACTCTTCCATCCACCATGCCGTTTGATGGTTGTAAAATCAAGAACTTTATTGGCCAATAAAGTTGTTGAAGTGCGCCTACAATGACCAGTATATGCTTCTGGATTTACGATATTCAGGAATGAAGCAACTATTGAGGGTACCTTCGCCAATGTGTTGATTCCAACAGACTGAAAAGTAAATTTTTGATTGATGTACACTAGTGGAAAAAATTAAGGGATAAAAAAAAATCTAAATTTTCGGCAATTTCTCAAATGGTTGTATCTTTGATAAAAATGGACGTATTGGGGGAAAAAAATGCAATTTGAAGCTTGAAGGTTTTAATTTTTCGATCTTGCAAAAAAAAAAATCGGTTCAAAAAAATTATATTTTTCATAATTTCAAACGCTTTTTGCAATAAGAATGTAAAAAAAATCAGAAAAAAAATGTTTTTTTCATTATTTTACAGATTATGAGCATTTAAAAGCAAAAAACGTGATCCTTTAATTTTTAAAAAATTCAATCGACTGAAACAAGAAAAACGGCTTGATGGATCGTAAAAGGTACACTTAACATTAGTCATTTTCCCAATATTCTCAATGTGGCACGTGACTTTCTAGAAGACCTATTCTAGATTCCTATTCTATAGTCCTATTTTTTACGAATTTTCAGTCATGTGAAGGATAATTTTTTTGCAAGATCCAAAAATTAGAAACTTCAAGCTTCAAATTGCTTTTTTTTTTCCTCCAATACGACAATTTTTATCAAAGATACAGCCATTTGAAAAATCGCCTAAAATTTAGATTTTTTTTTATCCTTTAATTTTTTTCACTAATTTATCTTGAAAGGAATCTGTCTTGTGTTAGGCGAATAGAGCGCAGAGAAATATATTTTCTGCGTATTTCAACAGCATTCACGCAAAATCCTTCTTCTATAATTGTAAATTTTCTTGAAATGCCCGTCTTGGTGTCAGGTATAGAAACAGGTAGAGCCAACGTCCTGTACGTCATCACTAATTTACAAATTTGTCAATTCGCAGCATCGACAGGCACCAGAAACTCCTATTATTAGTTCAACCTAAAATAATTCGAAGTTCACTTCATACCTAACATCATGTAAAAGGTATAGAGTTATTACCTTATCATTAAATATTCTTTATCGAAAGCCGTAGTAAAATATTTTTCAATATGTGCTCATTCCAATAATGCAGCTTTTTTTGCTTTGTATCCTCTTGATTCACTCTTCAAATAAGCAGTAAGCTTGTTATAACGAGCGTTCAAATAAAAACGTGGTCAAGTTGGTTCTGAAAATTTGGACGTAGGGCGTAGCGTATAGCAAATGAACTTAAACGTCATCTGTCAAAGCGCTATATCGCCGCTATCAATTTGAATATTTTCGTTTTAAAAAGCGTTTAAAATGGTGTTTTCTCAAGAACAAAAAGTGTTTATCATAGAGTCCTACTTTAGAAATGGACGCAAGATTGATGGAATATGGAAGTATTCTATTGAGGAATGTTTCATAGAATTTCAAAATCAATTTCCCGGCGTTGTTGAGTACAAAATTTTTCAAAGTGCAGTTCAGCGTTGTGTTAATGTTTTTCGTGAAACGGGCAGTGTAACAAGAAAAGAAGGAAGCGGCCGACCTAAAAAGCGGACTGAAGAATTAAAAGAAAATGTCCAACAAATAATGGAAAATGCGCCAAGAACTTCTGTACGTGTTTTATCACAAATGGTGGGAGTATCAGTCGGTACCTGCCACACAGTGTTAAAAAAAGATTTGCGTTTGTTCTCCTATCGTTTAACTTGTCAGCAAGAACTTCATGAAGTTGATTTTCCGCGACGGGCTGTATTTTGTGAATGGTTTTTAAACAACTACGGTGAACTTCATAATATCACCTTTTTTTCTGATGAAGCCTGGTTTCATTTAAGTGGTTACGTAAACTCACAGAATATGAGAATGTGGTCTTCTGAAAAACCAGATAACTTTTTTGTCGAGGGCCCTCTACACGCTCAAAAAATTGGAGTTTGGTGTGCTCTCAATCGAAGGAGGATTTATGGACCTATTTTTTTTAATGGTACTCTTACTGCGCAAAGGTATAGAGAAGAAATTATCGCTCCTTTTGTTAACCAGCTGGAAGAAAACGAAATTACAAACTTTTACTTTCAACAAGATGGCGCAAGGGCACATACGGCAGGCGAGACGATGAATATGTTGAGGGAAGTTTTCCAAAATCGACTAATAAGTCTCAATGCTGAACATGAATTTCCACCGAGGTCATGTGATATTACGCCGTGTGATTTCTTTTTGTGGCCTTACCTTAAAAACACTATTTTTGAACTGCCTATTCCTGATTTAAACCATCTGCAGGCTCGACTTATAGACAAGATTCGTGAAATTAACAATACCCCGAGCATCTTAGAAAATGTCTTTAATTCTTTGAGGAACAGGTGTGAAAAGTGCTTGGAACAAGGAGGGGGACACTTTCAGCAGCTGCTTTAATTTATTGTTATAACAAGGAGGGGGACACTTTCCGCAGCTCCTTTAATTGTTTGTTATTGTTATCACGATTATTCTTTAAAATAAAGTTATATAGTCATTAACGTTATTGAAACTGACAGCTGCTATACAGCTCGTTGAGAAATGAGGTTAAGTTGGTCGCTATAAGCTACTCCCTACGTCCAATGTGTCAGAGCCAACTTCGACCACGTTTTTATTTGAACGCTTGGTATTTTCCAATATCTACATTTTTGTAGACTTTTATAATACCCTTCAACATCGATTACTTAATTTTAAAATATAGTACCTACACATTTTATTGGAATCTGATAGCGTTCTCGATTTATTTTCACTTTTTGTGGGTTAAAATACTGTTACTCCTTCTGTCTCTCTAAAATGATACGCCTATGGATATCATTTCTGGCACAGCGTACGAATATACATGTTGAGTCACTGTATACTATTCTGGACCCGGAATATAGGCTTCTTTCTGACATAGCACCTTTCCTATGGCCATCGCGACGGTTAGATGACCCATTTGACTGTTGGACCACTATCTATATCGGCCATGACCTTAAGCCTTAACAAGAAGACCTTAATGACGTAGCGCTATAATAAATTGGAGATCGCACAGAAGACGCGGTGTCGTAAAAAGAACATGAAAATAACATCAGATCCCACGGCAGACAATTGATTTATAGTGTGGTATATCGTATCTTGCACACCTGTGGTCTTGTCCAGTTTTGGTACTTTTCGCTATAAACATGAATCAAATGTTCTTGGAAATCCACTTTTAAAAAAATTAAAATATCGCGACTGTCTCGGATGTATAATAAAACAAGAGATTAATTAATTAATCGGATTTTTTTCGCGCTCCGTGCATCGATTAGTTCTGGCTTTATGAGTTGCGGTTACCTGAAATATTAACAGGTTTATTTATTTTACTATACTTTATGTGAATATGTTAAAATATTCCATTAATAAGAAAAATTTGAGGTGCTTATCTCCATTAATAACACAGACACACAAAAAAAGAGAAGTTGTCTGTACTTTTCATGCGACTTATGTAATCTGTAGTATTTTTGCCTCCTGATCACGAATCCGGTGTCAGAATTGGATCATATCACAGGAACTTCCTAACCTCAAAAAACAGGAAAAAACTAGCAAAAATTCAGGAAAAAGTGCTAGGAAAAATACAAAAATTTTTTTCTATAGTCAAATGTTCATTTATATAGTTAATACTCCGCAGAACGTGAATTCGCGGTCAGAATTGATGGCTCTTTTTCTAACCACAAAACAACGGGTCAATTAAGGTCAGATGTAACGAATTTTCAAACAATAACAGATTCGCGCCAAATTTGGAATACGGGGGTTTTCTGGGTTGCTGATCATGGATCCGAGGTTAATTTTGCAAAATTTAAGATGACGGATCCAAGATGGCCGACCAAATTTTCAGAAAATAACAGAATCGCAGCAAATTCAATCAATTTTGACAGCTAATTCACGTTCGGCGGGGTCTTAACTATATAGATAAATATTTGAATATAGAAAAAAAAATTTTTCTAGATTTCCTAGCACTTTTTCGTGAATTTTTGCTATTTTTAACCTGTTTTTTGTGGTTAGGAAATTCCTGTGATGTGATACCTCAATTCTGACACCGGAATCGTGATCAGGAGGCAAAAATACTACAGATAACATATGTCGCATGAAAAGTACAGACTACTTTTTTTTGTGTGGCTGTATAATTATTTGAAATGTTTTTGAAATGAATTACCTATACAATACTATTGTATTTCCAGTGACTGTACTATATGTGACCTGACTTTATAATCAAATCAAGTTTAGTAAATCGTTAAATAAATGTTTTTTCAAATATCAACACTAAAAAAAATCCCTTGAAGGAATAATCGAAACATAAAGTAACATCCTGTATAAAGATAGTATAGTGGCAATAAAGCACTCTGTAAACAGATGGTATAATCGCTATAAAACATTAATTATTTATTATAATAGTGCTATTCCAATTAGTTTCTAAAATTAGCGTTATCTGGAAAATTGCTCCCTATTTTGAAAAAATCTATAGAAACGTATATTTTTAAACCGTATAAGGAATCGTAAAAAACACGTGTTTCAGTTTCCCTAATTGTCGGGAATTAAATGCACTGAAGAAAAGTCGAGCCTTGATTATAAAACAAATACTGTACTAAAAAAAATAGTCTGAGGGAAAAACTCCGGGGGAAAAGTCCGGGGAAAAAGTCCGAAGGTAAAACTCCGTAGAATAACTCCGGGAAAAAGGTCTGGGGAAAATTCCGGAAAAAAATTCCGGGGAAAGTAATCTGTTCTTGGTAAAAAAGCAAAAATATATCAAAAATGGTCTGTTTTTAGAATAAAATGGAATTTTTTCTTAGAATTACAACACTGACTCACAAGCAGTGACTTTATAATCGAATTTAGTAAATGTTTAATTTTAATCAGACAAATCGTTAAATACATTTTCATCGATACCGGAAATATTTTATACTTTTTGAAATATCAACACTAAAAAATCCTATGACGGAATAATCGAAACATAAACATAAATATTCTGTATAAAGATAGTGTAATGGCTATAAAACATTACAATTCATATGAATTAGATTTTGTGGAATTAATACTTTTTACATTTGACCCTCTATTGATTACGAGTATAATATTGCTACTCCAATTATTTTTTAATATCAGCGTTACCTAGAAAATTGGTTCCTATTTTTGCAAAAAAACTTTATATAGAAGCTATATTTTTGGACCGTATAAGGGATCGCAAAAAATAAGTTTCAGTTTGGAACATTTACATTCGATAAAAAACAAAAATATTTGCTGGAAATATTTATATGATTACCTTAATGGTCCAGCTAACAGAAAATAGTAAGAATTATATATAACTGGTAAAAATATATTTAGTAAGGATTTAATGATTTCGTCACTGGGATTATGTTACAAAGTTCTTTGGTGTGTATAATGTTCAATGTATTTTTAACGCTGTATGAAAATAACACATAAGTGTAGTGAAATCAACCAACATTACAAGACCGAAAAGGAAGATCGATTATTCAGTAAATGCCTTTTTAAATAAGTAAAATATTCTATTGTATCTCCAAAGATTTCGTATTAAATGTCAATGACGATATGTGTAATATCGTGGTGGGAGACATGAAACCAAAATAAAGTAATGTAGAGTCCGTAAAAGGTCGTTTACTTGCAATATTTAATAAGAAATTTGCTTCGCAGTCAGTCGCTGACTGCGTACAAATAACAATCCATAACTTTTTTTATTTAAAACAAAGAAAACAATGTTATGTAATCTTTGATAAATTCATTAATTTAAAATAACAATAGACTCAATTCATCAGGACATTAGCGTATATACAGTTTCCTGCAATAAAAATAAGCTGATTTAACTAAACTTACTTCTATCCTAAATTGCTTTCTGTAGTGGCTAGAGCATCAAGGTTGTTAAAAAAATTAAAAATTGCTTCGTTTATTAGGTCATAAAGTGGCATCTATATGAGTTAGTGTATCAAATTTCAATAAAATCCAACAAGACCTTTCAAAATTATTTACTTTATAAAATTTTAAATTATAAAAAATGAATTTCTTATTTTTCTTTAACTGTAACTGCGTTTGAACAACTAAATATGTCAATGGATTGCCTGTAAGCAAAATTTTAAATCATGGGCAGTAAAAATGAAACATGGACAGACATCTTCTCATTACGTGTCTACAAATTTGAACAAGCTGTTGCTAGCCGAAGCTCAGGTGCTGATTTTTTTTATAAATGTCGTTTTCTAGCTTGCAAATTGCCAGGTAACGAGGCAGATAATAAATTAGTAACAGAAAAATATCCTGTCAGAAATTAGTATAAACCTAAAGCCAATTAAGGCAAGAATATACATTTTATTTATAATTTACGATAATGTTTCCCCATTAATTTCTAATTTAAGTGACAAAATCGCCTATCATACTGGTTTGTCTTGACAATGAACTTGGATCTTCTAATTGTGTCACTTTTATAAAAAGTCCAAAACTAGACTCAAGGACAACAGTCGAGTCTATAAAGTAATGTGTTCTAAGCCCTCTGAATCGGTTTTTTGAGGAATATAATCTGATTTATTAAAAACAATAGATTTAATCATAATATCTATCATATCTTTTATATTTTCATCATCATTCAAAATTCATAAATCAGGATTTTCTGTAAAACGTATAAACCAGATTTTCAAGAATATTACAATAATAAAATATCTATCAATTACTATTTTTTGACCAGTTTATTATAAATTATGTAAGTTAAATAATTTTCTTTTAATTTGTCTTCTTTTTTAAACATTTATGTAATACTTCCTAACCTCTACTAATAGTTTTCAGGTTTTATGATCTAATTCGACTGGTGTATAATATTACAACATTACTCTAACGCAAAGACATTCATGAAAAAATTGGATTTATTGTCAAGTTTCCTCACTCTTGTGGGTTCCTATTTTTAAACATAACTGACAAAAAAAGTTATTAAAAGACAGTACAACAGAATGTTTGTGACAAGATGCTAAATCAAGTACAAGAAAATAATATTAATAACATATATTTTCTATAAAGGATTGAATCTCATATTATTCCAAGAAAACAAACATCTGATGAACAATTTATCCTTTAAAGTAATGTAAATGACATTTTACCTAGCGCTACAGGTCAGAATAAGAAAATACATTTTTTATTAAAAAATGTTTGTTTAATGACTGTAAAAATAAAAATCATCAGACAGCAAACACACTAAATGGTTTAACATACATTTTTCGGAAAATAACAAGTTGTTTTTGTCAGTTTTAAAACTCCCTCTCTCTTATTTATCGTGTTACTACATCAATTAAATCTTAAGTGTTAAGAATAATGTGTTTTTGACAACATATTTCACAGACAGGTCATGTACTAAGGGAAAATAAACTAATGGCAAGTAGCAACAACTTTTGTTTTCCTGATTTTACGTTGCTTAAACTGAAACGATATGAATAAATGAATGTTAATTAAGTTTATGTAGGTTGATTAATATTATTAAAATTGTAAAGGGAAAATAAAATATTTGTAAAGCCCAAGGAAATCGTATTATTAAACAAATAATTAAATATGCTCAACGTTTATCACAACTCGTGAAAAGTTTTTTCTTATACACATCTGTTCACGAATACACACCGTAACTTAGTAATTAATTGCTAGAACAACGCGTTGCTATCAAAAATTGTCACAGCCGCGTCACCATCGTCTCATGAGGTGATAACTTGATTAGAATAGAATTAATGAGCGATTAGCCTATTATTTTGTGGTTAACTGAAATGCCCCTGTAGCTAAGCATTTATTAAACAAAATTTAACATGGTATAGCTAGTACAATGCAAAACATGGTCTTACTGTCGAAAATATTGTCACCGCCGTTCTTCGAAATTCGAAATGTTTGGAATTATTCAATTTTCATGGCTGAAAACATACATAGGCATTGCATTGTCGAAACCAAGAGAGTTGCACGAACAAAATTTGGACAAGACATAGCTAAATACAATGCAAAACATAGCCTTAATGTTAAAAATGTTGTCACCGCCGTTCTTGGTGGTGAAAATTCGAAATATTTGAAATTACTCAGGGTGGCCAAATGTAAACGAAACAGAGGCATTTTAAAGAACTGCGTCAAGATTGTGGAAAAACGCCCAGACCCGTCGATTTTAGATTAAAGTGGGACATTCCTTGCTGGTATTTTTGACTCCGCCACTTTCACCCCCAAGCAAGGGTAAGCATCACCCCAAAATATTTAAATGGCATTGGGGGTTGAGTAATATTTCTTTTGAAAGCTCTTATAATTCTCTTTACAACAGACTTTAAATTTTATAATTCCGCCCAATACTTTGAAAAAAATTTACATTTTAAAATTTAAATTATGTTTACACTGAAAGAAATGCGTTTTATTCTTTATTAGAATTCTATATACCATTATAAGACCATTGTATACTATATGTGACAGTTAAACAGGTGAATATTGGATATAAAACGCGTATTGCTAGCACAGTTGTATAGTGACTATAACCTTATTCTTTATTAAATTATTTTATAACTAGTATACAACGTTTTTTATACCCTTTACGAAATAATAGCAATAACTGTTATTAAAGTGTTCCATATCGTTATTAGAACATCTAGTACTGGTTATAAGTTTTATAATAATAAATGTATTAAACTGTTGTATACTCTGTATGAGTTAAAAACATATGACATTAAGTTTTCAGAAATTTTATTGGATAACTGTAATTACAAGCTAAGGTTCTAATGTAAACATACATAAAACATACTTTTAAGCATTAAAAATGATGACAAATCGCTCCCAAAACTGTCCAGTTTATTTTCTTAGCAACGATGCACCCGTATTTTCTTGTATTACATGAGAATTTGCACTATAACTCTTCCACCTTAAGAATGAAGCATCCCCAGAAAGGTTGAGC
>NW_019418009.1:13519-20906 GCF_000390285.2 Anoplophora glabripennis
ACCACTAATTCCTACCTCGGCTGATATTCTCCGCACACTCGTACCTGGATTCTGCTCTACCAGTGCTAGAATTTCTTCTTCTGCTCTAGGAGTGGATACCGACCTTGGTCTTCCGGATAAATGGCACTGTTTGCTCAAGGAACCGGTATCACGCAATCTTTGGTGAATTCTTCCAAACATGCGTTGTGAAGGAATCTGGCGATTTGGATAAGCGTCAACATAAAGACGTCGCGCTTCGGTGGCGTTCCCATTAGCACGACCATACATGAAATGCATGTCTGTTAATTCTGCGTTAGAGTAACCAGCCATAGCGAAAGAAAACTTGTGCACTGAGAACAACTGTCAAATACGTACTGTTTATTTCACTAAACATCAACCAACTATTATAAGAAAATACACAACGTTTTTGCAAAATAAAAAAGGGGCTAAAAAACACAAAACATTCCATATCTCCGCAACCGTTACTTTGCGGACCCACGTTTATTGAGACTTTTCTGCTTATTTTGGTTCATACAATAGTATGGACTGGAATAGTATAGTAGGAGGTAATACCTCCTTAAATATTTTACACTCTTTGTTTAACACCCTGTATAAGTTTCAACTTTAAAATCAAAATTCTTAAAAAGTATTGGTCGGAATTATAAAATTAAAAGTCTGTTGTAAAGAGAATTGTAAGAGCTTTCAAAAGAAATATTACTCAACCCCTAATGCCATTTAAATATTTTGGGGTGATGATTATCCTTGCTTGGGGGTGAAAGTGGCGGAGTCAAAAATACCAGCAAAGAATGTCCCCCTTTAATCCAAAATCGATGGGTCTGAGCGTTTTTCCACAATCTTGACGCAGTTACTGAAAATGGCTCCGTTTCGTATTCATTTGGCCACCCTGTATGTATAATCTAACTCATTAACGTGGTATCCAGACCTGAGGAAGGTCGTACTGATCAGGAATCGTATATACCGCATTTATTACTCAAAAAATAACGCCTTTCATTAAAAAATATTTAATATCGTGTAATATACAATATAGAATCAACTCCTTATTCTAGGTATTAATTAAATATTAAATTATGTACAAAAATGCTTAAATATACGCAACAACTAATAGTCATCATCATCGTCGTATTTCGAGGTGGGGTACTGGAAAGGCCGTCTTTGCTGCAGGGAAATATTGATCTCTTCCGGCGATCTAAAAACTTGTCCCGTGGAACCCTGGGGCTTGAGCGTGGACGACAAACGTTGTGGAACGGCTTGGGGCGCTACTGGCTGGACTCGCACAATCGCAGGGGAGACTAGACGTTGTTGGACTGGCACCCGCACCTACAACAAGCGTTTAATTATTATTAATAATCTTATTCAAGCAGTCGAAGTCAAGATCGAAGTTGCATAGAATTGATCATTACCGTCTCTACATTGGGGTTCGTAGGTAATTGTACAGCTGTGGACAATAAAATGTCCAAGTTAAACCTACTGAAGCATGGAACTGTCAAAATTGTGTTCAGGAAATATTCAAAGAATTTCTAGAGGAATAATTTTTTCTCAAAACGTACCTCCATATGAAATTGCCTCATCAAAGTATAAATAAATAGTTATAACGAGCGTTCAAATAAAAACGTGGTCGAAGTTGGCTCTGACACATTGGATGTAGCGAGTAGCTTATAGCGACCAACTTAACCTCATTTGTCAACGAGCTGTATAGCAGCTGTCAGTTTCAATAACGTTAATGACTATATAACTTTATTTTAAAGAATAATCGTGATAACAATAACAAACAATTAAAGGAGCTGCGGAAAGTGTCCCCCTCCTTGTTATAACAATAAATTAAAGCAGCTGCTGAAAGTGTCCCCCTCCTTGTTCCAAGCACTTTTCACACCTGTTCCTCAAAGAATTAAAGACATTTTCTAAGATGCTCGGGGTATTGTTAATTTCACGAATCTTGTCTATAAGTCGAGCCTGCAGATGGTTTAAATCAGGAATAGGCAGTTCAAAAATAGTGTTTTTAAGGTAAGGCCACAAAAAGAAATCACACGGCGTAATATCACATGACCTCGGTGGAAATTCATGTTCAGCATTGAGACTTATTAGTCGATTTTGGAAAACTTCCCTCAACATATTCATCGTCTCGCCTGCCGTATGTGCCCTTGCGCCATCTTGTTGAAAGTAAAAGTTTGTAATTTCGTTTTCTTCCAGCTGGTTAACAAAAGGAGCGATAATTTCTTCTCTATACCTTTGCGCAGTAAGAGTACCATTAAAAAAAATAGGTCCATAAATCCTCCTTCGATTGAGAGCACACCAAACTCCAATTTTTTGAGCGTGTAGAGGGCCCTCGACAAAAAAGTTATCTGGTTTTTCAGAAGACCACATTCTCATATTCTGTGAGTTTACGTAACCACTTAAATGAAACCAGGCTTCATCAGAAAAAAAGGTGATATTATGAAGTTCACCGTAGTTGTTTAAAAACCATTCACAAAATACAGCCCGTCGCGGAAAATCAACTTCATGAAGTTCTTGCTGACAAGTTAAACGATAGGAGAACAAACGCAAATCTTTTTTTAACACTGTGTGGCAGGTACCGACTGATACTCCCACCATTTGTGATAAAACACGTACAGAAGTTCTTGGCGCATTTTCCATTATTTGTTGGACATTTTCTTTTAATTCTTCAGTCCGCTTTTTAGGTCGGCCGCTTCCTTCTTTTCTTGTTACACTGCCCGTTTCACGAAAAACATTAACACAACGCTGAACTGCACTTTGAAAAATTTTGTACTCAACAACGCCGGGAAATTGATTTTGAAATTCTATGAAACATTCCTCAATAGAATACTTCCATATTCCATCAATCTTGCGTCCATTTCTAAAGTAGGACTCTATGATAAACACTTTTTGTTCTTGAGAAAACACCATTTTAAACGCTTTTTAAAACGAAAATATTCAAATTGATAGCGGCGATATAGCGCTTTGACAGATGACGTTTAAGTTCATTTGCTATGCCCTACGTCCAAATTTTCAGAACCAACTTGACCACGTTTTTATTTGAACGCTCGTTACAAGTACTGATAAATAGTATGTCCGCAGTTACGGTGAGTAAGAGGAATAACTTTTTTATTTTTCATTTTACGGAAAAAGGCACACTTGACAAAAAAACTTTGCTTGAATTTAAAATGAGGTTGCCATGGTGAAACTTAACATTTCATGTAAGAGGTGTCCAGAAAATAAGAAAATCTGAAAATGTCGCGAGAGTAAACTACCTTTATTTTTAGTATTTCTGAAAAGTGTAACTTGGAAAAAGTTGTTCCAAATTAAAAGATATGGCATAATTCCAATATGTGGAAAAATTGGCCTACTTTGATTATTTACAAATATTAACGTCCGCCGTTAGGGTGAATAAGAGGAAAATCTTTTTCATTTCAAGTAGAAGATTGTGAATAAAATGATATTTTATTCTTTACTCGTGTCACTGTACTTCGTTAAATACCCTCAACAGTAATTAATTACACAGACCATCAAAATTTAACTTTTTTTTTTGGAATCAGAAACTTGAATATATATATCCGAATGATTTAGGGGCGCTGAATCTGAATCTGGCAGCAGAATTGCTCTATCACGTCAGGTTTTTGAGATATCCTAACCTAAAAGTGTTAAAAACACTGTTTTTCGTCATATTTGTAGTAATGCCATCTATTCTTTTTCAAAAAACTAATATATTGAATCTAAAAGTACAAGGCTCCCTCCTTTGAATGCCGTTGAGTTTGCTCAAATATCTTTTTTTTTCGTTGAGATATCACATGTTGAAATTTTTAAATTTCTCAGTTTCGTAATATGCGAAAATTTACTAAGGACCCCTTAGACATCAAGCAGTCGATTGCAATTCAGAAACTTCATACCCATACGGTTTGTGGGTTTGGAGTTGGTGGGCTTGGGGTTTGTAAGCTTGGAGTTTGTAGGATCGGGTTTTGTAGGATTGGGGTTTGTGGGTTTAGGGATTGTGAGTTTGGGGTTTGTGGATTTGGAGTTTGTGAGTTTGAGTTCGTATGTATTGAAGGTTTCTGAGTATGAAATTTCTGAACTGCAATCAACTGTTTGACGTCTAAGGGATCCTTAGTAGATTTTCGCATATTAAGAAACTGATAAACTTAGAAATTTCAACATGTGATATCTCAACGAAAAAAAAAAGATATTTGAGCAAACTCAACGGCATTCGAAAGNGTAAAAATTTAAAACAATTTTGTGTGCGAATTGTTTTATTTAAAAACTCAAGTAACTTTTTTGCACGACTTGCAAAATATCACTTTTCAGAAATATTAAAAATAAAGGTAGTTTACTCTCGAGACATTTTAAGATTTTTTTATTTTCTGGACACCCCGAACATGGAATGTTAAGTTTCACCATGTCAAGCTCATTTTAAATCCAAGCAAAACTGTTTATCAAGTGTGCTTTTTCTCCGTAAAATGTAAAATAAAAAAGTTTTTCCTGAACTGAAACTAGAGGAAAGACAGACAGACATTTAATACGGATTCGATGACGTATTTTTTCACAGCCCTGGTAATATCAATAACTTAAAAAAAATGTTTTTCTAATAAAATTTGCGCCTAATCAATTTCTTAATCTTAATTTAATTTTAATTTTTTAAAATGGAACATTATTGTATTTTTTAATTTTTCATTGGAAATAAAAAAATTGAAAATATCTTTTGCAGAAACCTCAAACCCAATTCTTCTGGTCCTTTGCTGGCTTCCTCATTTCCTGTAATGATTTTCCTTTCGCTCCTAATCCTCTTCCTCCCTAATCAGCTTTTCCTTGATCTATCTCTTCGTCTTCTCGTTGTTCTCGTCAGTTCTGTTACTATCTTGACTATATTATTGCTTTCCATTCTAGCTATATGACCATAGCAATTCAATTGCTTCATTTCTGTATTAACGATTATGTCTTGTTATAATTTGGCCTCTTGTCTGATTTTATTATTTTTTCTTCTCTCCCATTTAGTCATTCGTGTTATTTTCCTCATGAAATTCGTTTCTACTATCATCAGTTTAGTCTCGTATTTTTTTCTGCAATATCCACGACTCACTTGCGTACATTGCTATTGGGCTTTAGGGACTTTTAATTTTATGTCTTTTCGAATATGGTTTTGTTGGGAGTATGGTACAAAGTCCTCTTTATTTGTTTCTGTTATTTCTCCATTTATTTTTATCGTTCTGTTGTCTTAGTTATGCTCTTTTCTCCGCGTTCAACTTCAGTTCTAAATTTTCTCTCTTGTGTCCAAAAGTTAACTATTTTTTATTTCATGTTTACGATATCAGAGAAAGTTGTTTTTTTTTGTAACATGAGTATGTTGGTAAGCTGAAGTTGAAGCTATTTAATGCAAACGGCAATGATTTAATATATCCATTAATGTCAACATGACTACGTTGCATGAATACAAGCTTTTATAATACTTCGACAGAAAGGGTTGTTGGAAGATATTAGGCGATCCTTATTATATCAAAATGACACTACCCACCAAATAAATATTGCTTAACTTACAGAGTGTTGGTGTTGAACTTGAGCCGGTTGTTCCTCATCGTAATCGTCGTTCCTTTGGCGGTAGACCTCGGGATAGTACCTGTCGGAGTACCTCAAAGATACGTTCGGTTTCTGCTGGTGTTCCTCCAAGTTCACTGGTTTGTACAAGAAGTCGTTTACGAAGTGATAATCCGAAGACTTTTCGCATATGTTGTCTCCCCCTGGAGGCATGCAAATCAAATGTACCTGAAAGAAAAGATTTCAGAACAGGCAACTTGCAGGACAATTTAATTTTTTATACATTTGTTGTCTGTGATCAATAACAACTAACAGTGCTAAAATATCATTTGTTTGATGTTAGAAATTAATGACGGATGTTTAAGATTATATTAGATTTTGTCAAGTGATCACGCATTGCGACGTCATTTAGTGCGACTCAGAAAACAACTCGTTTCTCGGCCGTATGCCGTCTACAATTTCTGTGCTGACGAGACGGACCCTGATCTATAGAAAAGCGCATGCGGGGAGCACTAAATAACGTCACTAATTAGTGCAACAACCTTTAAGAGATTTCTAATATTTTCACTACATGATTTGCGAGGTTATAGATTATTGCCCATGAATAAGCTAGTAGTGACGATTCTGATTAAACTAATGAAAAATTGGACAAAATAGTCGCTTCGCAGAACTTCTTACTAGTCCAGGTGCTAGAACAGTAAAAGTAGGCTTTGATGTTTGTGTTTGAAGTCATCTATTTTGTTCTACAGAAAAATTCCAAATATTATGTAGAATAAGAATCCGAGTTTGCCTATTCCAAAAAACCATTGCCAAATTCAGGGGAACAGCAAACATACAAGAAGAACGCAAAATTACCCGTTTTCCACATATTTTTGCTGTAACATTCATTCAAAAGTCATTTTTTATTTTTTGTTTATTTGACGATTTTCTGTAAAGCTTCAACAACTGCGAATTAAAAAAGTTGAATTTTGCATTAACAATGGGCGAAAAATAGTAGAAAATCATATGTATATTTGCAGCAATTTTCAAAATAAGTAAATATTTATAAATATTGATGAAACTGTGTGAACAAACAGTAAAACATATGTCAATTCTACCCTAACAATTTTGCAACGATCGATTGCGTGGTTTTCGATTGACAGGATTGTTAATTAAGATTTCAAAAGGTTTATCGCGTACAGTGGGTAGATTCTGAAGATAAGCGTAAAGTTAATAATAATTTATAACTTACGTAATCATGAAGTCGTGAAAAAGAATATGGTTTTATAGCTAACTACAAGTACTTTCAATATCCGTTTAGTGCATTTTCGGCAGATAAAAGCTTAATGAAAGAAAAATCAATCACTAACGACACTTACAGTGTACGATAATTCAATAAACAAAGAAATCTAAATAAAAAATTTAGATAAATTTGGAACGAATACAGTGAAGATGAATTTTTCGAGACAAAACGTCTGAATCTGGTTCGGGCTGAGGCAGTACAGTATTTGGAATCATGAAGGCTTGCAAAAAATGTAATAAAGTTTCTAGGGTCGTATTTAAAAAATGAAGTTGATGATGGTCCTGGAGAGACGAAACGTTACATACAAGAATAGATTATGCCATTCGATAGAGGGCAAAAAGTGGCCATGAGAAAATGATTTTCTTTTTTAAATATCACCTAAAACAAGGCTGAAATGAAACAAAAATGAATTTCCAAAATTTCGTTTTTTTTCAAATATTTCGAAAAGTAATCATGTTAGCCTTGATTTCTTAGAGGCATAATGTTGGTCCCCTGATTACGCAACTTTGCCCCCATTTAAGCTACTTCGTACCTCTTACCGTTTCCGAGATCCCTGTAGTGAGAAGCGAATTTGTAACAGCCTGTATA
>NW_019418009.1:23231-27323 GCF_000390285.2 Anoplophora glabripennis
TACTTCTCGTCTGGGTTCTGTTTCTCACCTAGAAATTCTCAAGAAATATATCAAGATTAGACTGGAAATTAAAACTGAAATTTCACGCTTTTTTATGCGCTATCAAGCAGGTAGATGTTACAACCAACCAGTTGGCAAGAATACCCTTTCTATACTTCCTAATAAGATTGCACAGTTTTTGAAACTAGAACATCCTGAAACATATAAAGGCCATCCATTCCGAAGAACATCGGCAACGTTACTGGCTAATACAGGAGTTGATGTATTAGTAATCAAGAGACATGGTGGGTAGAAATCAGCCACAATTGCAGAAAGTTATGTTGCTGACAGTTTAAGTAACAAAAATGAAATAGCCAACAGGATTTTTTACAATGGCACTTCAACTCCAGGTTATAGTAGCATAGTGGGAGCAGATAAAAGGTATATTTACCTTAACTGGCCAATTTTAACATTTCATGTCATGAAATAATATGTATTGGTGTACAGACAATTCAACAATTGGTGTTTCGAAATAAGGGAAGAATCTTGGAAGAAAATGGCTTTTGTTGGTGTCGTTTAACATGTACATTGGAATTGATAGTCACACATGTTTTGTCATTTAAATTACAGATTTGTTCTCTTCAGTAATTAGATTGTATCAAAAAATACTATTACTTTGAAGTCAAATTTGTTATTTTCTTTCCAAATTTAAAATATTAGATTTCGTTCCATTTTTGGATTTTTTTATTTATGTTTATAACTACCATATTTACTGCTAATGCACGTACTTCTCTACATTTAGTGTTATTTTTTTAATAAATATCTTTTTGTTACTTTCTATAGTCTGTTACAATTGCACCTTGACATTTTACAAATGAGCTCGATGTCATTTGTAACAATTGCCAGTACTAGTCAGTATAAACTCTTTTAACAAACTTCTTTCACTTAACTGTATGCTCTCAGATGATTAGTGTCGTTTCTGTTGCAATATATACCCTTAATTAAACAATGAAACAAGAATCAGAAATAAAATGGGATGAAACCTTCAGAATTTCGTACCTGTCAGGTTCATAGTCTTTATCCACCTCCCTGTAGGCTGCTGTGGGCACAAATGTCTTCACTGTTTCGCCAAATCCTCTCTCCTGAAGGTGCCTCACTTGTTCTGACGACAGCTGGGTATATCCCGGGGTTTGGGTGACGGGTTGGGGGATACAATGCACCAGACTTATCGCCAGACACGACGTTATCACAAAGAGCTTCATACTGAAAACAAAATAGACAACTTTAAGATTTCTTTTTCATAAATGAATCGGGATAAGTATTATTTTTAACTTCGGAAGGGTTTTGTTTTTTTATTATAAACGCTATTATCATGGAAGTAGATCCTAGACTTAATCAACAATTCCCTTTTTTTTTAACTGATCTTAAGTCGCGTTCAATATCTGAACGTCAAAGCTCTTCCGCAGTAACCAAAAAGGAACCGTTAATGTTATTCTTTTGAAAATACACCGCTGTGTGACGTGTCACGTGCACACATGGGCATTACGGGAATTAATTTAGCCTGCAACTACTGCATTTGGAATATTAAAAAACGATATAAACTTTCCAAATGGAAATATTTCTAGGAAAACGAAAGACGCTGTTGAATATTTTGTTACAAAGACGACTTACGTAATCTGGTGCGCTACGCTTTGAAATATCCGAAACTTGAATAAAACAAAAACCGAGAACGCCAGTTCAAAGTTGATGTGACTTGATAAACTTATTGGTACACTTTTTTCTTACACTCTTCAGCAACGAGTTGAGTTGAGTTCAATGATAATGTTTCCCTAGTAATGTTTTTTTTTAATATTTTTCTTTTAAAATCTACAGAAAAAATAAATTTTATACACGACGATGAAATATATTCTCGTCTAGTACAACAAATAACTGTTATCGCAAGTGTCAAAATTTGAAACCACATTTTTCGACAACTTTGCTGGTGTTTCGAGTTAGTTTTCGAAAAAATATTGTTTGATATTTAATTGCGAAGTTGCATTTGCATTCTTAAACTTTTTTTACTTGCAAAAAAATCGCCAGTCTTGAATACAAAAGCTATACTTCCCAACCTAGAATAGAAAATAACTATTCTAATTCAGCTGTGTATAGAAAAGAAGTAATTTATTTTAAATATTTTTAGTGTCAACCAATGAAAAACTACTTCCTGCTTTGCGTCCTACTGACGTCAATAGCTAAATATTAGTGCCAAATTAAAAGCTAAAAATACATATCTCCTACGGAAATATGTCTAATAAATTATGACAGATATTAACTTAAACTCAATTAAGTTTAATTAAAAATATAATATACGCTTAGCCATAACAGAGACATTCGCACTTCAGTTGTTATCAAACTGATTTTAAAGCTTTTATTTCGAGCAACAAACAAGAAACGTCAAAGTGATAACTGATAACCGCTTTGATTCTAACTTTGGTGTGATGTTATCCCGACTAAAATTATTATTTAACTGTTTATTAATAAGTACTACTGTGTTAGTTTACTTTTCTTCATTCTTTCGTACTGACTTATTCAATGAATTTGAATAAACACCATTCAAACAGTTGCATTACAAAATACGCAGCTTTCTCAATTTCGTCGATAACTAAATCAAGAGATGAAAAGGGTCATCTTTGACGCAGAATGTTTTTTATCGGACAATTTCAACAACAATCATTAAATGCTTCCAATTAGAAATCTATGTTTTCACAATAATCTGCTTTTTATCAATAATAAGTTCCCTAGAGCAGCGTATTCAGAGATTTATAATCTTAAAAGTAAATGTAGGTGTCTTTTTTGTTCTATCAAATATAGCTAGTTTCAAAATAATCAGAAATATGTGTCTGGTTCGTTTGAAGTTACTTTTTTTGTGAAAGTTTCTCCAACACAATTCAGCAGAACAGTTAATGCTTGTAATTTTAAATATTTGTAGATTATTTATCTTGATTAGCTGTTTCTAGGCGTACAGTGGGTATCAGTGCGTTTATAGTAACGGATATAATCACGATCTGTCGGAAAATTATATACGAATATATATTAAGGCATAGTTTTACCTCCATCTCATGTATATTAATGTAACTTTTTATTAAAACTGGAACTAATTAGGTATCAACCAATCCGTGTACCATTATTCAATAAGTCCTAAATCACTTTGAAGCTGTGCACGATGTGGATTTACATAAAGTTTAGTATCATCTACAAACTGAGGACATTTGCACTGTGTTAAACTGGTTAAAAGTATATTAATAATAGTAAAACCAGTACAGATCCTTGAGGACCACCACTCACAACGTCCAGTGTATCATAATTCAATTCACCACAAAATACTCTGCCTTACAAAAGGTCTCTATCTAGTGAAGTAATTGCCCACGAACGCCAGAATGATCAAGTTTTGCAAACAACCTTCTAAAAGGAACTTTGTCAAAAGCCATGCTAAAATCAAGATATAAAACATGAAATGAATCAGAATGATGAGCTGCTTTAGTCCAATCATTGGCAAATTGAAGTAGATTGGTGGTAGCAGGTAGATTTGCCCGGAAGAAAACCATGGTGATATATAGGGATAACCTTGTTCTCAGTTGCAGTAATGTTAATTTGTTAATATTTCTCTGCGATCGACTTATTAACCCTTTTTTTAAATATACAGGGTGGTCCCGAAGTAATGGGCCAAAATTCATAGGTAGATTCCCCAAGTAAAAATATTGCGATTTAGCCGAACTTACCTTAGTCCAAAAGTTGATACTTAAAGAGATACAGGGTGTTAAATGTAAAATATTATTTCAGTTTTTTTTTAATTTATTCCTTAACAACTGTAAATATCCTCACAAAATTTTGGGGATTGGAGTTCTTTGAGTAGAGGAATTGAAATCTGTTCACATTTTGGTTAAAGTTAATAGAGGGCGCTAGCTGCAGTAGATTGATTGTGTTAAAAACGACATAACTTTTTTGTACTTTAAGGTAACTCATCTTTGGTAACAAATTCTTATTTCTCAACTTTTTTTGCACAAAAAAGGTATACTATACTAAAGTAGGTATCTCGCTCCGTTTTCGAAATATCTGGCTTTGAGACTTCCAATG
>NW_019418010.1:0-4531 GCF_000390285.2 Anoplophora glabripennis
TGCTGTGTTGTTTTCCGTTAGAAGGTAAAATTTCTGATTTGTCCTTTTTTTATTGGTCACTTGTATCCATGAGATATTGTTTTCTTACTGCGCACATTCTCTCCAACATATTGCGATGTGATTTTATTTTTAATAAATTACTTCATAGTTTGTATTTTGTAACTGCGTAGTATTTATTACTTCTTAAAACTAGTTTACAAGAAATTACTATATGGAATTCTGAATGACAATTTTTATAACAAACTTCTAGCCTATGTGTTTTTCTGATACTATAATGTTTGAATTTTCTTTTGTACTAATTTATTTAACGTTTATTTAATTGTAAAATTGTTAAATTGGTCTTTCTTGCGGCATTTTACTTGTGCTTTCATGCTTCCACTTCGATCCTAAACTTTATCTTTTTGACATGCTTCTCTATTAAAATGTATTAGTTAAATTTTGAATGATAATATTATAATTTTGATATGNTGTAAAATTGTTAAATTGGCCTTTCTTGTGGCATTTTTCTTGTGCTTTCATGCTTCCACTTCGATCCTAAACTTTATCTTTTTGACATGCTTCTCTATTAAAATGTATTAGTTAAATTTTGAATGATAATATTATTATTTTGAAATGAAATAACTATGAAATGGGATTTTATTTTAATTTAAAAGTAATTTATGTCTTCATTATAGTCTACGTTATATTTTTATGAATTGGTGTTATTCATTTTAAAATTTTCTCTCTACCATTACTCTGTGTCATGTCTTGAATTACAGTGTGTTCATTTCAACATTTAATAAAATGAGATAGAAAGTACGAAATAAAAGTTTAATATTGTTTCTGTTGGAGGCACTGTCGTGGTGATGGAACTGTAAGAAGAGATTTCTAACCACAATTTTTAATGTGCGTTGCAATCTTCTTTTGATGTTTTTTTGCGACATAATTTTGTATAATCTACTTACTAACTAATCCTCAAAAACGAAACTATATAGCCGAAGGTAAGAATGTTATTATATAGGTATCAATTATAAACATATTTATTTTATTTCATTATTCTGTTTAATATATTTCAATTCTACTACATATTTATAATGTTATGTAATGGCTACATAAAACAATGTATAATTACTGTCCTTTAATTTTCAGGTTGTAAAAAATGGCACCCCTTAAAAAATAAAAAAGTAAGGTATTGATACATCAAAATAGGATAATTGAATGATCTGGTCGATCTCGGACCGTATACTGGTTATTAATAAATTCAATGAATTCTTCGTCGTCATCTTCAAAAATGTTGTCAAAATCCTGATCCATTTCAAAATAGTACAAAATTTTAGGGAATTCTACGAAAATAGATTATCCGTTTTTGACCTGTCAAATTCAAATTTGAAGTAGCGAATGCCGTATTCGGTTGAATTCGACTGTTGATTAACTCAGCGATTGGTTTTAACGACGAGTTGGTAGGTCTGTTAATTTAACATGGGTATCGGCCATATATAATCAGACGTTAGTTGCTAACCAAGAAACAAAATACAAAATCTATCGATTAAATTTTAATGGTCTCATATTTTTATTTAATTAAGACTCAAAGTACCGGGCCTTAGTTGCCAAATTGTTTATTAAATGATCTATTATTCAGTTGTACTTTTCTGTGTTTTCTTAATTCAAGAATGATAGAATTATCAGTTCTTAAAATTTTGATATAAAGTTGATTATAGTTTAAAATATTACTAAGAATGTATGCGTTGTCTGATACATTCATAAATAAGTTTTGACATAAGCCTACTTTGAGAATAGTCACTTATTTTATACACCGTAATATTGTAAGAGTTCAAAAAAGGCTTTTAGCCTTTTTTTCTCGAAAACCGTCCACATTAGGAAGTTTTAACGAATGGTAAAAAACCTAACCTTAAAAAAATTATAACTAAAAACGTAATAGGAATGTAGTATAACTAGCGCCCTTTATGAAATATCCAAAAAATAATTAGACCAGCGTATTTAGCATCCTTAAAAACCCCAAAATACCAAATTTCATAAAAATATTTCGCACCGTTTGTAAATTTTCGTCAAAATTCTATTTAAAAATTTTTATATTATCGCTCTGTATCTCGAAAACAAGAGGAGATAGACATATACTTCATAAGACAAAAAAATTCTTATTTTTTGTCGTACTATCACCCCCTGTCTTTCTCAAACACCCTGCATAAATTTGGTGAATTTTTACCCTGACTTATATACCTGTGATATATTTCAAAAAATTTAACAGCATATTCCTCAAAATTGAATAGTTTCCACCATTTCATTTTTACTGGACTTTAATTACTAGAATATTTTCTTATTTACGACACATTTGTTAGTTAAAACTTTAAAGCATATCGAACAAACTGTTTGATCAATCGATATTCACTACCGAACATCCAATATTGTGAGCCCCTTGGGTAGGTAACATTTTAAACTCTTTTGAATGGAGAAATATTAGTTTCCGCAACTAGTAATGCCTCTGAATTTTCCATTTATGGCTTAATTTAGTCAGTGTTATTTATTTTCGTTGGCGCAGCGTACAGTTTCAGTTTTGCATTTCGTTAATGATTAGAAATTGCGGCTGCAGCTGTCAAAGTCCGGGCCAGTTTTCAGCTTGTTTCGCGGTTAATTTCAATCAAATAGAGTGTAAATTTAATAGAAATTTTAAAGTGCATCGAAATTCTAAAGCCCTAAGGGCTTTAATGTCCCTGATGGATCAGGAAAATGGTAAAAACATTTTAATCTGCGATTGTTTTTCAAAAAATTAAAAAAATCATCCTGTCAATAACTTAGCTGGAATCTTTAATTTCTTGCATCAATAAATTTTTATCCAGCTCATGACATATTTAAAATATAAACATTTAATTTATAAAGGGTGTCCCGAAATGGATGCAACAAAATTTAGTCACAGATTCTTATGTCAAATTTAGGGTTTTTTTGGTTCCAAAGACAAGGGACCCACGAAAAAGTGTCTTAAGGAGGTTCCCCGCCAAAAAGCGTTGTAGGGCTGTAACTTAGAAAGAGGGGGCCACTTGGCAAAAAGAAAAAATACGGGTCCCCTAAATTTGTCTTAAGAATCTATAAAAAGTAATATATAATAAAATAAATAATAAATAAATAAATAAATAATAAATTTAAAAATATTATGGTAGACAAAAATATCTCAATAAATAAGTACCTCAAAATTACCCCTTAAAAAAGTTACTGAAATCATCTTTCTCTTTTTATCTGCCGTTTCACCACAAATTATAAGACATTTTTTTAATTAGTACCTAATTCATGTACGTATTCAGCCAGCGAAAAAAACTGTTTTGTTACTCAACATTGCACGTTACTGTAAAGTATAGCGAATATATTATATATCGAAATGTTAAAAGATAGAAGTAAAAAATCTCAAATTTTAAATGTAGGTATCGCATCGTTTCAATCAACTATCTATAACAATACGTTTGTCTCTGTTGTATCTCTACTGTATTCGTGTGTTTAGAAACATTAGGACTTTTCGTTTGAACAGAGACTTCTCTTGAGTCGGATTATTTCTAAAAGGCCTCGCCATAAAGCTAATAAAGGCAAGAAAGTTTAAGAAGATTAATGAATTTCTAATTTTTAAAAAGAAATCCGTACTTTTCTCTTTCTTTGTAACATTACTTAATGGTGGACCGGTTTCTGACAAACTTCCACGGTAAATTTAATAAAAAGTAAAAACATTGTCTTGTCACGAGAAACTTTAAACAAAACCCATCTCGGGGATTTATAGTACTTAGATTAAAAAAATCCTAACTGAAGCGAATTTCAGCATAATTAAAAGGGTTTCTAAAGGAGTACGACAATACAAAAAATAACAGTAAGTAGTTTTTTCTAATCCTTCATTTTTTTTGTTTTAGAAATACAGGACAGGTCGTTAAAGATAATTTATTTTTTAATAATTGTAGTTTTTTTTATTATTTATTTTACTTAGTATTTATACTATTTGTATAAAGCGTGATTCACAAATAGTGACCCTAAATGAAACCTCGTATTCTTTGGTAATGGGAGTCTTTCGTATGAAGTTTTCATCTAGGACATTTATTTAAAAAGATACAGGGTGTTAAACTTAAAAAGCTATTTACAATTTTTTTAAATAATTTAAAAACTAGTAAGTGAAATAATTTGAAATTGGACACATGTATTTATGTAAATATTGTCCAAAACCTGAGGCCTTTTTTCTAAAATGTAGATGTTCCAGTGGCGGAGACACAGGGTATCGGTGGCATATTTTTCTAAATAAAATAGTATGCTACTGCTTTACGGTAACAACCATGATATTTGAAAAAATTAATACATCTGAGCAGTTAGAAGAAAGAATATTATTATTATATAAGAATTTCAGCAGATTCAAGATTCATAAATTTCGAACAAATTACATGTTCCTTACAAAAAAGATGTCGCTCCTATGTTCGTGGAAATGGAGGTATTTTTGAGCATTTACTCATATAAAATCATGAAAATGATCACTAATGTTATTAATTTATTTATTCGAATAAATAACCGA
>NW_019418010.1:5400-8021 GCF_000390285.2 Anoplophora glabripennis
ATCATTAAAATAATGACTAATGTTATTAATTTCTTTATTCGAATAAATAATCGAATGATTAGTGTTTGTCATGTCACTTAATTAAAAGTGTTTTCAGTTAGTTTTTTAAATCAGGCTTATTTTGGAAAACATAAGAAAGTAGTAATTTGTAGAAAATTGAAAGACGGATCCGAAAATATCATGATTGTTACCATACTATCTTATTTAGAAAAATATGCCACCGACATCCTGTATCTCCGCCACTGGAGCATCTAAATTTAAAAAAAAGGAATCAGATTTTGGACAATGTTTACATAAATACATGTGCCCAATTTCAAATTATTTCAGTCACTAGTCTTTAAATTATTTTAAAAAATTAAAAATATATTTTTAGTTTAACACCCTGCATCTTTTTAACGATGTGTCCTAGATAAAGAACTTTATACGAAAGACTCCCCTTAAAATACACCAAATAATACGAGATTTCATTTTTGGTCACCGTTTGTGAATCACCATGTATGTCATATATAACAATATTGAATTTTATTTTGCACAGAAAAGGTACTCTGGTAAAATCACAACGCATCGCAACTGTCTGTCCCAAAGTCAACCAACTTCCATTCCTTAAAAAATAATATTTGATGCCCTGTACCTCAAAAACAACAAATCAGAGACTCCAGAGAAAGAAAATCGTTTTTTTTTTTTGATATTCTATCAGCCCCTGAATTTATGACACGTTATTCTGAAACACCCCATATAGAGGTTCGCATATTATAGTCAACTGCACAGTAAATAACATTTCTGTGAAATCAAACATGAATTCGTTTTCTTCTCTCATTTTTTTTATACTTTGTATACTTTGAAGTATACTCTTTAAAAAAATTTATATTGAGAATACCCTGAAATCATTTCAGAAGTAAATTTTTGCTCAGCAATCGAGAGCTTTAACAGTAAATATTTGATCTGTTGTATCGAAAACAATTTTATTCTGTTAATAAAAACGCTGTCATAGTTTAATATCTATTTTTCAATCGACTTATTGTTAATCTTTAAATTCTAAGTATCGGACGAACGATCCGGAAAAAGTACTTCGAAAAGTTTTCTAAGTATATTCATTAAATAACTTCAATACAAACTGCGTAATTTGTCGGCGAAAGTAATTGATTGGACTCATCAGATATTGAGGAGGAACCTATACTTTTTATGTGCTTTGTATCGACAAAAGTTATACAGTACACAAAAAATGTAATTAATATTGGTTGTAGAGGGATGGTCCGAAGTTTATCTTCAAAAAGTTCGGGAACTGATCGAGCGAAATTGACTACGCAAACACTTTTCGACAACCAAACTCTTTACGAGAGTTAGGTGTAGGTGTAGATAATATAACGTGAAGAACTGCTAAATTATATGAAAACACACCATCTTATTATGTAAGCATATAAGTGGAGTTCAGTTGGTATATAAATAAAATAAAACATTTAAGGCTGTATAATACAATTATTTTTTGATAAAAATTTATTAAATATGGGCCACAGGGGTGGGCAAGTGTTGCTGAAGAACGCCAGGTTGACACATTTTTAATTAAAAAAAAACTTAAAGTAAATTTTCAAAAAAATTGATTGCACAAATAATCATATTAGTCTATGGAGCTGCTGGATCATCGTAATAAATTGAACAAATACTTACCTACAATTAGAAGGCCGATTTGAAAAAATTCATCTTCTTTGAGATGTTGGCAGAAAACGCGGAAAATTGTATACAGGGTGTCCGGTAAATAATGGATAACCTTTTAACCGTGGATGGGGACCCTAAGGTCGTTCAGAAAATCGACTTTTGTCTTAGTACAAAGTCCATTAGTTTTTCAGTTATTACAGTTTTTTTCGAAATTTCCGCCATAGTTTACTTTATTGGTCACTACGGCCTCAAGAGAACGTATTATCTTTCAGTTATTAATTAATTTTATTTAAAAATTACAGTAAATATTCAAATTGTCTGCCGCCTTCCCTAATGCAGGGCTCTGCACCTTCTTATGAATACCCTACCGAACTTTTGTTTGTATCTTCGCTGACTAACGTAAAATTTAAGTTTAAGATTTTTTAAGCAAGAACTACTATTGCTACACTGAAATAAATGGGCTTATTAAACTGTTTATCTAGAATAATGTGTATAGCGCATATTAAAACTTTTATAACAAATATACAACTTTTATTAAAAAAAAGCAATCATCTCCATACTCATTATTCAATGAGTTTAATTGGAAGGTGCTTAATACACCTTATGCATCTATGAAATAAAGGTTATAATGAATTACTTATACATTATTAGGTGTTATAGACTTTATGTTCCAATTGTATAGTAGGGAAGATTTGTTGTATAAAGACCAGTATCCGAATTTGTATATAACAATTGTATTAACAAAATTATTTTTTCTTATACTGAATATGTTTCCGTTTTTAACGTGTAAAACGCGTCTTATAATGGTTAAGTGATCGTCACCTCTCGGTGCATAATCGGTTATGATCGTTGTTAAGTTATATTCATAGTCTTGTAATAATAATCATATGTCAGACCCGAGAGCGAAGTGCGCCGACTCAATAAGAAACCTGGCTATTCCAGCCGCTGATTTAGGGTTCGCCGCACGA
>NW_019418010.1:10179-25983 GCF_000390285.2 Anoplophora glabripennis
CAATTGTTATATACAAATTCGGATACTGGTCTTTATACAACAAATATTCCCTACTATACAATTGGAATATAAAGTCTATAACACCTAATAATGTATAAGTAATTCATTATAACCTTTATTTCATAGATGCATAAGGTGTATTAAGCACCTTCCAGTTAAACTGATTGAATAATGAGTATGGAGATAATTGCTTTTTTTTAATAAAAGTTGTATATTGGTTATAAAAGTTTTAATATGCGCTATACACATTATTCTAGATAAACAGTTTAATAAGCCCATTTCTTTCAGTGTAAGCTTGGAAAATATGCTAACTCAGATCTTTAAGTAAAACATGCTATCTCAGATTGACTATAAATTCAAGTTGACTGCATTGGCGTTGAAATGCACATTGAATGATTGAAACCGCACTTATTACTTATACAATATATTTTTGAAAAAGTAAGGAATAATTATGTTCAGGTACACTGTTTATTTTATTTTTTAATGCAACATTTATCAATTAATTTTGTTAAGTTACTGTTATAAACGACAAAATTGTTAATTAACAAAATAGAATGCTGTAGTATACTGCAATCGAAAAAGACTATTCTTAGGGGCGGATTTGAGGGGGTTGTAAGTCCGGAAGAGGAGCCACTAGGCAAAAACAACAAATACGGTTCCCCTAAATTTGTCTTGAGAATCTGTGACCAAATTTTGTTGTATTAATTTCGGGACACCCCGTATAATTATATAGTGAGACTAACTTAAATAAATTTCGACACAGCAGCCTTTGATTTAATATTGAGTATTGAGTTGTTGCCAAAAATTATCTAAAGAAAAAATGTTTCACTAACTAAAATGATGATTTTAACAACCTGTATCCCTATTAGTGATAGTTGATGTCCCATATTAACAGTTGTTCTATGCATCATCAATCGGATACACCGTCTATAATTGTGTCTACCCACTAAAGATTCTGAATTAATATTTTATATTTTTAAAGAATCTGCAATAATTTTACAGATCATAACGTCGCAAAAGGATATTAGCTTCCTACCTTAGTAATGAAATATATCATTCCTGGGAAATATCCTGTCGTAAACCAAAGTAATACCCAGTTCAAATCATCAGGTATGACTAATGTCGACATTACCTTTATATCCAGTAATAACAAAAACGCCACGACGCGATATTATAAGAATATGAACTTTAATGCAGATAAAAATCTAAAATATAAACATTACTGGTGACAGCCCTGGCACGGTAATATTTAGAAACAACCGAGCAGCGTTTACTTCCTCTTCCTATCTTATAAAAGTTGTTTATGTTCGCTAAGACGGCCGACTTAGCGTTATATACAGATAATATCGCAATGCTCCGGCTCCGAAGATGATATCTTTAAAGTGGGTTATTTGCTGGGATAAATATTGCTTTAGAAATTGTGAGACAAAAGTAGTCGTCATAAAAGCCACGATGACGTTCATAACGCGTTAGTGTCGAGGGAATTATAAGCATATCGAGCACAAAGGATGGATAATACGGAATGGGATGTGGGCTTCTCTTTAGAATTACAAGGACGATGATTTACGTCTTACAATTAGATCTATCAGTTTTTCATATAATTCGTATATATGTATTTATCGTATATAATATTCGTATATTAAGTTATTAAAGGTAATGTAGAGACAAGGAAATAATTAACCAAATCACCATACATATCTTTGATATGCTAGGTTTATTCTAATGACCCTGAAAAGGCGCAACTTTTTTGTAATATGAGCCACCCTGTATATCTTACGGTTTCCCAGATGCCAATGGTGAGCTATGAAAAACCGAATAACACAGTCCCAAGGGAAAAAATCAATATGTGATGTGATAGGCCCACACGTTTTTGGGGACACTGAATCCGAATCCCCAACCCGGTTGACGAAGTTAGCGCATGTTCAAAGCGATTTGAAGATCAACTCGTGTTTTTGATGGTAATACAATTCTTGTCCCCGGATTCTAAACCAGCTAGTCCAGTCAATGACCATCTTCCCGTATAATTTTGCCAAACAGCACCAATTTTCATAAAAATTTGGATTTAGGTTCTACTTACCCTCTACTTCAAAGTTGACCTTGTACCGGGTGTTGCTTTTACCCTGGGGGTGGATGCCACCCCTTCTCGGGGGTGAAAAATGTTTTATTGAAAATAACTCCGGGAATGGATATATTGACTAATTAATTCTAAGTAACTTTTGTTCTATAAAGTATTTCTGAAAGTCAATATTTTTCAACTTATTCGTGAGTGAAAGTAAATATTTTAACCAAAAAAAAACACTTTTTCAGACGGTTTTTCGGGAATAACTCAAAAAGTAAGTATTTTATCAAACAAATCATTTTTATAAAAAATGTAGCTTATAAAAAACCAAAAAGAATGGTGTATTTATGGTGTCTGTAGACCCCATACAAGCGGAGTAATAGCTTGTTGAAAGTTGGTTCTTATTCGTCAAACGTCAAAATTGAAAGTTTGAACGTGATATAAACAAAAACCAATGCATTTTTCAGGGAATTCTCATAGAACCTTTTTTAAAGTGCTTGAAAAAACATTTATTTTTATTTTTTATAAAAGTCCCTAGCATCAAACCTAAGGGAGTTATGACGAAAATAAAGATGGTCCGTATTTTTTTCGACGACAAAAAATGTGAAAATCGCCCCCTAATTACCACCCCAATTGAAAATAATCGTTATCACTTTACGATTTACTTTATTTATGTACTTGTAATACGCTCTAGAAATTTGACCGGTTTAAAGTGCTTAGTTTTGAAAAAAGTTGAGCTTGAAGTGAAAAGAGAGTAATTTTTGGAAAAAATCATTTCTTCAAAATAACTCAAAAACTATTAATAATATGGAAAATTTTGTAGAGTACAAAATTATAGGTTTCGCTTTATTGAAATTTTTTTTCTGTAGGATAAAAATTAAGTAAGATTTAAAGTATGCATATGTTCGTAAATAGCAACTTGCTCAAGCCTTTTCAGCTCAAACCCTTACAAAAATAAGGGCTGAAACTTATAGCCCCTGAAAAAGCTACAAAATGGTTTTTTGAAGGGCTTGATAGCATAAAAGCTAAGCGAGTTATGAGTAAAAAACCGATCACATATTTTTGCAGATATCGGAACACGTATATTGAAGCATTGATGAATACACATTACAGCTATGTTTTAGGAAGAGAAATAGGAATTTTAGGAATAGAATAGAAAAGGAAGACGAGAGAGAAGAGGATTTTTGATTATTTATATGTTATTTGTAATAAATAAAAATTTTGTTATAAAAATAAAAAAATTAAAATCCATATAGAAATAAAATTCTTATTTTCCCTATTTTTTATTGCAAATTTTAATCAGTAGCGGTTTTTTAAAGGTTTGATAAAATAAATACATTACATTTTAAATAATAAAAAGGTTGTATTATATTTTGAACTAAAAAATTTTTTTAACTATAACTGTTCGATTTTCTTTTGCAAGAGGTGGTTTTTATAAAGGTTGAAACTTATAAATAAATAATAAAAAATTTAAACAGTAAATAAATCTTAATTTAATATCACTATATGATTAAATTATTCCAAGTTGCTGAATAATATTTTTCAACATTATTTTTTAATGATTACTATCATAGGGGGTGGCATTTAGGGATTGACAATTTTCAGTTTATCATAATTACTTATTTAAAGATGATTTCAACCTATTACACGCTCAAATCTACAATTCTATAATTATTTTCGAAGGGTAGTTTTCACACCTAAAAAATAAAAAGCAACCCCCGGCACAGGGTCAACTTTGCAGTAGAGGGTAAGTAAAACCTGAATCCAAATTTTGGTGCAAATCGGAGCTGTTTGGAAAAATTATACAGTAACCGTATTTTACCTTCAATGACTGGACTAATAAGGATTTTGTTTATTTTAAATAATTGGAGGTAACCTTCAGTGCCACATTTTTCCTTTGGTTTGGTCTACATTATGTTAGGAAATATAACAAAGAAAACCTCTATTACACTTTGTTGACGTTTCGAGGCTTTGATTACGACATTCTCTTTGGTCTACGTGTTCGGTTTTATAAGTCAAAACTTATAAAACTATATATGTATAAGTTTTAAACATAAAATACAAAAATTGACCTTTTCTATTTTGATCCTATTAAAACACCTATTTATTCGTTTTTTTTTTATTTATTTTACTTTCGCATTTATAATAGACAAGATCAATGTTCTGAGTATTATATTCCTCATAACAAAACAACAAACCATCAAGAAAGTGTTACAAAAATTTTGTTGTACTTCCTAACCTAATACAGGGTATTCTACAGGCTCTATGACAACCTTTGACAGATGGTAGCTAGGTTAAGTTCAAACATTTTTTTTTATATGATTATAGGTCCGATTCGTTTTTGTTTAGAAGACACAAACTTTTTAAAAAATATAATTTAATATTTCAATCACAGGAACCTGATAAATAATGGTTGCTATAACAATAATTATTATTTGTCTCATTTGTTTATTCATTTGACATTTAGCGTTAAAGTGCTAGATAAAAAAATGCATTTATTTGCAACTGAAGAGTATACAGATATTGTCTTTGTGGGTATTTTAATTGGAACGCCAGACGGTGTACATCAAGTAATTTTCATTTATCACAAAATTTTGTATGGCGTGTATTCAAGAGAGAAATGTTACATCCGTTTCATCTCTAAAATGTACAAGCATGCTGGAAATGCTCCTCAGCGATTAGAAATTTGTCGCTGGTACTTCAGTAACATACACAAAATGCTTCATTTCACTTGTCACGTGGTCTGATGGAGCCAGTTTTACTAGGGACAGCATAAATAACAAGCATAATGAACATATCTAGGCGATACAAAATCCGCATGCAATTAGATCAGGACGATTTCAATAACGTTTCGATGTCAACGTTTGGAGTAACATTTTCAATAATAATTTACTGCCTGTACGTGTTTTCAATGATCGTTTAAATGTAGATCTTTCTTGGAAAAACTTTTTTGATTTAATTGATGACGTAGGGCTTAATATTTTTCAGAATAGGTTGCTTGGTTAAATGATCATTTCCCAAATAAATGGATAGGACAGCATGGTCCAATAGCATGGCTACCGCGTTCCCTAGATCTAAATCCTTTGGACTTTTATTTATGGATAAAGTTATAAATATTTTTTTTATTAGAAATGCGATTTTAAACAAAATATGTACATTAAAGAAAATATTAAAAAAAGATTTCAGTCATAGTCTGTTTTACTTCAACCATTAAGATATGTAAAAATTTAACAAATTGCAGGTATCTTATGACATTTTAACTACTGTTTTCTATTTTATTCGTAAGTAGGGAAACCCCTGAAACGCAGATGTTTGTGACTTTTCTTAATATTAATATATCACGTATTTATACGAACCGTGAAATGTAACTGGGTTGTCTCACGCAAGCAAAATATGTGCCCCACTCCACCAGGAACAGACCGTAACTAGCATGTAAGCTAAATAAAATAAATTCATAATAAATCATGCAACTGCGTCTTTATTCAAATGCAGACTGCCTCGTATAACGTTTCCGCACAGCAGCCAGACATGTGATATGTTTTTGAAAACGGCACTAGTCCGCATTATAAACATTGTTTGTGAGGGATGTATTTTCGCAAATATGGTAAACAAGTTACATGTGAAGCCTGTTCGTCGTCCTCATTACGCTGACAGACGGAAACTAACGAGATTTGCTGGTATTGTTAAGCTTAACTACACTTAAGCGATATATGTCGTACGAACTTTTTAATGTAAAACATATGTAAAGTATGTAATGTAAAAAATTTCCAAAAAAAAAGTAAAAAAAACAGTTTACAAAGAGGAAATAAGTAATGTGGGCTAAACTAAGTTTTTATAAATTGAAAAAAAAAAGAATATGAATATTTAGGTCAGGGAAAATATAGGATATTATAGATACAGGACATTAAATTTAAAAAAACCTTAATATTATTTGTTAACATTCCAAAATGCCCGATTTTTTTTAAAGGTTTGAAGTATTTTCAAGTCCAATAACAAAAATAAAGGAACAAAATCTGAATTTTGTAGAAATTGTGAATTAGGTACTTGCCATTTTTTTAAATTATTTAAATAGATAAATTATTAACATACTTTAATAGGTTTAATTAATGTTAAGCAGAATGCATTAATAATAAGCATTTGCACTAGTCGAAGCCGTTGAAACAGCAAGACGGTGCATAATATTAATAATAATCAAAATTTCTAAAACTTATTTAGAATTTATTTACTAAAAAAGAGGAATAGTATATAGAAAAATTACTAGTTCAATTTTGTGTCTTTTATTGTTTAAGTTTAAAACAAAATCATTAGAGAACATATATTTAAGTCAAGTTAATTTATTTCTTATGAAAAGATAGTCTTCTTGGTGTGTGTTCATAAGTGCGAATAAACATCCTGAAATAGTCTATCAAAATAGTAATGGATGAGATGACAACAAATGGAGCGGCTGGTGAAACCCTTGAATTATGTACAACGACTTATGTAAAAAGTTGTAAGCAAAACCTGCCGAGCTATCGGTAGAGTGAGCAGTTCCAAAAATGTTTCTTTATATTATTATGGTTGGCATTAAAAAAAAATTATTTATAAAAAGTATTTCTGTCAGTGTTTAAATATCTCTCCAAGTTTGTATATTACTTTTTTTAATACGAGTAGTAACTGAATTTTGTTTTACCTTCCCCAATCCAATTAAATATTTTGATGCCTCGCCTGTTAAATTCCTAAAATACCTTTAGTTATGATAAATATGCCTTTAAAAAACGCAACAAAATCGTATCATAGATAGAGAATGTTCGACAAGTGACTAGTTCTGTTATTCAAATCACAAATGACAATTCTGTAGATGACAACAGTTTCCTTTCCACTGCAATTTCACAGGTGACTATGAGATGAAAATTTTTAAAAACTTACGTGCGATGGAATTTCGCATTATTAGACAAAAAGTATAAAGAGATAGAAAAGAAAGATTATAAAATTTGTGAGAAAAAAATAAAAGCCCCAAAGAATTTTTTTGTATTCTGCTATAATTATGGGTCAGATCAAAAGAGGATAGGCGAAATTACTGATTTCAGTGCCTTCATTGTAAGAGGTGGTTTCAATGTGACAATTTTTAAAATCATTTTTGAGAGATGTTCAAATATCATAAATTGGCATACATCACAAAGATTTATTGATGCACAAGTAAAGGATCAAGGAAAATTGTACATGATTTTTTTTACGAGATCTTTAATTTTTCGGAAAACCGCTAATTAAAACGTTACTATTTCCCTAGTCAATAAATACCATTCAATAGCCTAGGGTTTTACAATTTCAATCCATTTTAAAATTTGTATAAAATATATACTCTACTTTATTGAAATTACCCTCGAAACAAGCTGAAAACTAGCTGGAACTTGACAGCTACAGCTGCTATTTCTCAATTATTAACGAAATGCAAAACTGAAAATGCACGGTACGCCAATCAAAATACTCGTAAATAGCACTGACTAAATAAATCCATAAATGGAAAATCTACAAGCATTACTAGTTGCAGAAACTAATATTTCTCGATTCAAAAAAGTTTAAAACGTTACTTACCCAAGGGGTTACAATATTGGATGTTCGGTAGTGAATATCGATTGATCAAACAATTTATTCGATATGCTTTAAAGTTTCAACAGATAATAGTGTTGTGGATAAGAAAAGAATCGTGTAATTAAATAGTTTAAATAAATTTGAATTGTTATTAACATTGTTAATAATGAAAAATACATACGTGAGAGATCTCTTACATATTAGATCTCTTACATGATAAAAAAAGTTTTGTCCATTACCCAGTGATAGATTTTCTTTTAGTGGTTGTAGAACTTCTTCGTTAATTGCAACATATAATATAGTAGTGTCTCCACAAGCTGATAACATAGATTTTGTTTCACAAAGTCTGTGGTCAATCCTCGTTTGGTAGATGTCTACCATTAAATTATGTCACAATATTCTTTAGGAATAATAGTTTTCCTTGTTAGATTTTTGCTTCGCAACTTTATTTAACATATTCGTACTTGCTAACCGAGTCATTGAACTACACAAACTAACAAAACAAATGAGTCTCCAGTTCCATCATCTAACTAAATCTTTTACTTAACTTCTATTGAATATTAGGTACTTCACAGCTGTAACAGTAGGAATTAGAACACAAAAAAATAGAAGTAATGAACTCAGATTTACGTGGCACTTACATTTAGACTAACTCCTAATGTAAAAGAGTTCTATAGCCAGCCTTCCTTCAAAATATTGCTGTATTTATACAAACCCCGACATTTCTCCTACACTATTTTAACATAAAGTTCATTAATTCTTAATTGACCGTAATGGCTTTTTCATGTCAAGTCATTCTAGACGAATAAGTAATACCTGAAATAAAATAATTTTCATAATCTGTCTGTGCCTAAAATAGAGATATTTAAAAGCAAAGCCTGTCTGGATATTCTAATTATTCCCTTCCATTATTCAAACGTTAGTCATTTCCGTTTCACAGCAGCATAAGATGTAACGTTATTATTTTCTTGATTTATCCAACCGAAACGAAATATATTAAAGATATCAGAAGCTGTCACAGCAGAATTTATTTTTATCAGCGTATTTACTGTAATTACTTTTTTATTAACTTTAGTAAATAACCGATTTAAACTCACTGATCGCGTCTTTCAAAATCGATACTGCTATAAGAAACTTAAATTGAGTAAGTAAGTAATCCCTACGTATTTTAATTAAATACCGTAAAAATTGAAAAAAGCGTTCTGCCTTGGATGTTTAATGGAGGATTCATTTTCAGAGATTAATTTTTAAAGCTCTGTAGCATTTGTAATTAAAGTGTTCTAAAGACTTATAATTAGCCCATCGATTTTGTAATCACTAATCTATGGACGGGGAGATATTGGAGCTAAATCAATTTCCTTTTGCATTTTATGCATTAATTGAGATGTCCTGCATAAGTGAATTGTCGGACGCAAGAAACTTTTAAGATATATTTATACGACTCTACAAAAAGATAACTGTTTTCTCTGAACTTTGTCTGTGTTGTGTCAGTGACAAAGGAAAAAATTCAGTTAATTTTCTCTTGACCATTGATAATATTCCATCCTTACTGTTACAACTCTTGCAGCATACATACAGACGTGGAAATTAGTTCTGCGACTATAGAATTTTGTATACATTCACCGTATATCAACTGTCCAATCATCTAATCTGTGTTCATTGAACTGTGGGCCTAATAAAACACTAACCAACCAATAACCGTAAGCGAGCAGTAGATATACTGAAAAACAGCCAACAAAACATTCTTGAAGTCAACTATGGATGGATGTTTTTCTTTCACCTGCATTTTTACATTAAACCGTTTTTTCGCAAGTGTATGAACCTTTGATATTGTTGCAGATGCATTTACATATACCTTTTGAAACTTATGGTAAATGAAAAAAAGTAACATTCCATGGAAATAAATAAAAGTCCAAATAGGTTTTGCTTCATATATTGGCTAGGTTTTAATATCTTCTGCCATTTCTAGGACACTGTTACTAAGATAAACTGTTAATAATTGACTTCTTTTGTCAAGACTTTTCTCTCATTAAAATAAATCCCCTTTCTAAACACTTTGTATTAAAGTAACGTTCATAAGGAAGGAAGAATAAAGAAGTATCAAAGGATATATAAATAATATTTATTTTTTTTTAATAAATAAGGACTATTAACACTCATATCATGTACAAAAATACCATTAATTTTTAATTAATTCCCCCTTTTTTTCACTGAAAATTTATTCTGCGAAACAAATTCTACGAATTCCATACACATGTGGCGGTGATTATATTTTGTATCTGTTTTGTATAGAATTATTAATGCGAAATTTTCAATAATTCAAAACTGAAACAATTTAATACCTATTTGATATAATCCATTCATTTTAATTAATTTAAACTGGATACGTGATTTACCACGTTACCCAGTTTATTGCCGCTATACTTTCGTTACTTGTAAACGACAATATTTTCAGATTTCGTAGTATTTTTCATTTATGGAGATACTTTATTTAATAAAACATTGGAAAAGAACAATTAAAAAGACAGTAATTGGAAGGGATAGTAAAGAGAAAATAAGGAACCTTAATATTTTGTCATTGGGATCACATTTCAATATCTTAAAGTAGCCAAATGTACCTTTGCTGTCTCTCAAATAAGCAATTCAATTATAATACTTACACGAAAATATGTAGGTACAACTTTGTTCGTATGGTATTTCCGATCTCAATTAAAGAACCAAGAGATTGGCAGTATGTACCAGGTTCGGTCGCTGACGCTGCAACTCGGCATTGTAATATTTGAAAAACTTATTTATTTAGCCATACCCATGTACAGGTCTGGTCGAACTAAACATGGAGGTGGTAGAAATATATACGCCCAGTTAAAGAATGCACGCGCGGGCCAACACCGTACAAAGAAAGCCGAACTGGGCGACTGGGCATTAAATCTCAGTTGCTGACAAGTGGCTAACAAGTTGCGTAGCAGTGCAGTGCAGCAATGCGGAATTTGATGTGATTTAGGTAGTTTTAATTTATTAGAGGCACTTTCTATTAATCAATCATATTACAATTGCGAAAGGGAGAAATAAGAGGGATATTTTGTTTACTAATATTGTTACATGGCATTTTGGAGACCTTTTGAAATGGAACAAAACGAAATTTACTATCAATATAATTAACTTGTTTGAAGACAAATAATTAAAATATGTTGTTGGTCAAACGAACATATAATAGAAATAATTTTCTACACGTTATATATAAATTATTATAATTTTCTACCTTTAGCAGAAAACTTTTTAGGAACGGCTATAAAACTCATTAAATTTTATTGCTAGGCGTTTTTATATATGTTCAACTGACTTCGGAAAGTCTATACTTCTGTATCTCCTTTCACCAATCATAAAGAAAAACCAGTTATTTCATAAACAGCTCCTTAATGCTATACAGGATGTTTTAGGATTAAGTCGACAAACTTTAAGGAGATATTTCTCATAAAAAATAAGAAAAAAATCAAGTATAAATTTTTTTCCGGAGACGCTTCATTTTCGAAATATAGGGCGTTAAAAATTTTTTTTTAAAATTATATTTTTTAAATAACTTCTAAATGAAGAGGGCTATTTAAGCCAAATTTGGCATGACACATCTTCTTCTAAGATACCATTTTTCCATAGAAGTAGAAGTCCCGCAAGCAACCAGTGGCGGAGTTATGGGGACTCAGACTCATTAAATTATAAAAAAAAAATAATACGGCCCTACTGAAAATAAAAAATGATGCTGTTTTTAGATAGAACAGTTTGTTATTGACAAAAAGTGTACATTCACATTTTTTCCTAACTCTTATAGGTTCATGGCAAAATTGATTTTACGGAAGGGTGCTTCTGGATTCTGTCGATAAACTTTAGGAAGACGTTCCTCATAAAACCTAAAAATATAGTACCTATTAAAAATGGTCTTAGTCTCGAGTATGTGTGAGTCAAATAAGCCTTTTTGTCTCCCATTCCCTTAAGTTTAACCAATAGTATTAAAATTATTTAGGAGATGCTTCGTTTTTGAGATATACGGTGTTTTTTTTAGAAAAAAAAAATATGATGAAAACAATAGAAATATTTATGTACCTAACATCTAATGTGACTATGTCGTAATGCGACAACGTAACGACCCTTGCAATGCTCCTAAATTTTTTCAGGCGGTTTGCAGTCACTTCATTTACTTGTGTTGTGCACTTTTAAATAAAATAAGATGGCTAACAATACATGAAAATTTATTTGTAAATTGAAACAACCAAAAAATTACCAATTAATATTATACCTAGACAAAGCGAAAAGTGATGATGTTAGGTACTTAAATATTCCTATTGTTTTCATCATTTTTTTTTCTTAAAAAAAACCTATATCTCAAAAACGAAGCATCTCCAAAATAATTTTAATACTATTAATTAAACCCAAGGGAAGGGGAGACAAAAAGGCGTATTTGACTCACACATACTCGAGACTAAGACCATTTTTAATAGGTACTATATTTTCCTAAAGTTTATCGACAGAATCCAGAAGCACCCTTCCGAAAAATCAATTTTGCCATGAAACTATAAGAGTTAGAAAGAAAGTGAATGTACACTTTTTGTCAATAACAAACTGTTCTATCTAAAAACAGCATCATTTTTTATTTTCAGTAGGGCCGTATCAATTTTTTTAAGTCTCCATAACTTCGCCACTGGTTGCTTGCGGGACTTCTACTTCTATGGAAAAATGGTATCTTACAAGAAGATGTGTCATAACAAATTTGGCTTAAATAGCCTTCTTTATTTAAAAGTTATTTAAAAAATTCGAATTTTTTAAAAATCTTTAACGCCCTATATTTCCAAAATGAAGCGTCTCCGGAAAAAAATTTATACTTGATTTTTTTCTTATTTTTTATGAGGAATATCTCCTTAAAGTTTGCCGACTTAATCCTGAAACACCCTGTATGTTATGGTAACTATAAAATAAAACATTTCCAAACAAAACAATATATTTCACTTTGGTTAACTGGGACCGATGAAATTTACGAGCGTATTATAAGACACTAGAAGTGATAAATCGCTGTCGTCGCGGCATTATATTTTTCTGGTTCTTTGTCACCGCTGTAAAATATGACCGACCGAAATATGCATTTGATGCAGCGCAGCCATAAATATGTAATATAAACAATTTAATACAGAATTTTGAAGATAAAAGTATGTGTAAGGAGATCAGCTATAACGTGTTTTCAATGATTTGGTAACAATAATTTATATAAAAATACAAAATAAAACAAATGAAAATTCTTAATAAAATCTTAAAAATATATTCTTTTTTTCAAAGGGAATAATTTAAAACGTAGAATGATTCATATCAAAGTCCGTAATTAACACATCAAAATTAACTGTACTAGATATTATGAAAGTTATTCGTAATGTGTAGTGCAATATTACAGTAGGTAAATGTCATCTGTCATATGAACTACGACTGAAGAGATAATTTCAAGTTTTTAAAAGGGTTAACAGCAATGAGAAATGTTACAATTTTGACAATCTTTGTAGATACGCAATCAACTCTACTGTGTTAGTATTTTTTTAGTTATTGCTTCTGTGGGTACGCACGTCTGCATGTAACCCATATTTTAAGTAACACGTTAAGAGCGCCAGCCTAACGCCGGCGCCGGATCGGTCTAACAGTAGCAAATGACAAAAAACAGACGAATCTGCAACACAGGACACACACACTATAGTTCCCGGAAAAGGGCCACGGCAGATTGGCGCTAGGGACTAGATACATATACCTGCGAGCGATCCCACGAGAGGACTCTTCAACAAACGCTCGCACCGACAACGTTTGTTTTCACTGCACTTTGTTTTTAATAAAAAAAATCAACTTCTATTTACCGTTGAGAGAGAGTTTCATTCTGCTGCACACCCAAAGCAACCCTCACTTCCATAACATCCTGACATATTATAGACTTGAAATAAAAATAATAATTATTAGAATGCTGTAGGATTCCATATGTATAATGATGACACAAGGAGAAAAAATGGTTTTAAAAATAAATGAAAGGAACAATTGTGTCAAAAACTAATAAGAATAACAACAAACATATTTTTTGAAATTATACTATTTTAGCTTTTAGTCTTTCAAAAACATACCAAAGAAATTAAAACTGTAAATAATGTTTTTCTTTAGATTTTATTAATTTACAATTTAGCTGGAAGCTACATGTTTTTGAAGATCGGGAGAAAGTTTCAAAGATCAACGGCCAGATATTTTCCTCCACATCGCAATTTTAATTTCAAGTTTCCTTGGAAGGGATTTTGAGATAATTGACAAAGAAAACTAGTCTCGAGTTTAGGACTTAAATTCGTTTTAAAGCACAGCCGAAAGCATTGTCTCAAGATTGATATTCTTCAGAGTTTTGGAAGTTTTACTAAACATGAATGTAACATAAACAATAAGTTCCTTTTTAAGCTTATAACTGTTTCTTATAAAAACAGTGTATTCTGCTTTATCGTTCTCCTTTTATAATTTATGTCAACAAATACAGTTGTAAACTACAAAAAGATTAACTTGACATTAAATGACCTGTTTTGTACTGTGTGTGAACGCATTATAAATTCTTGTTACAAAACTAAAGCGACAAGACATTTGAAGAGCCATGCCTCGTCCAGCGCTGAAGACTCTGTATTGTTCTATGAACTTACCTTTATTTCAAGCAATATTCCATTCCCAAGTTCCGTAATTCCGTAAATTGGAATCACATGGACTATCCCTAAATGAACAATTTGATACAATGTATGATGTACAAAAAATATATACGATGCCAATAATATACGCTCAGTTAGTAGTACGATAACAGAAAAATGCAGTGTGTTGGGCAAAAAGCCAGGGTACACCATTTTGGAAAACATATGTAAAGCTTTATCTGGTACGTATCAGGAGTTACCAACAAATATATTAATATAAGTATAGTTCATGCCTCAACAATTTCTCATACTGTTCTTTGTCAACAGTAGACGCTGAACGGTCATTTTCCCTATACAAGTTAATATTAAGTGATAAACGTCGCCGTTTCACTAAAGAACGCTTAGAGAAGCACGTAGCAATATGTTTTAACTGCTTCCAATATGTCACGGAAGTCTTGTCTCAACACTAAGGTTTATCGGGTAAGTGGTAATTTATATAGATATTTTATCCTTTACTTAGCCTTGCTCTTTGGCAATAGTACTATGTTGCGACATATTTTCTGTAAACATATTAATATTTTCATTCGTAATCTGACTACGCCCCTGTTAAACTCCGCGCCGTACTAAGCCTAATCAATGATTAAACTTTTCAAACCTATATGAAGTAGTTTTGCCGAGAGGAAGTGAAGTATTTTCAACTTATTTTTTAAATACTAAAATTGTTGTCATTTCCAAATAATTAATACTCTTATTTCAAATCAATGAATGATAGAGAAAAAAAAATACAATAAACCATATGTCGGAAATTAGTCTACCTATTTAAGCATTTTAAGGCATTCCGCAGGTATAGTTGGATAGAACAGCGTTAACTTGGCGTGACAGATTAATACCAGTCAGTGTTTCACCATTCCCCTAATTAATAAGGTTTTAGAGGTTTGCCTCTTTGAACGCGCGGCCTACCAAATACTATTACCTCACCCCTCTCTCGCACAAGTTCTCGACTTCTGAACTAAACGCTGTAGTATAACAACCCTAGGTTCGACAAAAAATAAGTAAACGTAGTTGTGGCCAAAAATATGTGATCGTCATAAGGAATACCTACGTTGTGTGTATCTATTTTTTTAATTGACCGGAAGGCGCTGGCTACTAACTTTTTTTGAGGGGATGTATGGTTTAATTTTATAAAACAAAAGCAGAGTAAATACACTTAACCTTTATTTACATACAATTCAAATTAAACATGTGACAAATAGAAAAAACAACAAAAACATTAACAACCATTAAACATAGAAGGAGAGTGCCAGGCTCACCCAGAGCTCCTGCGGGGAAAGAGCATGGCAGAGAAACCCACGATCGCTGCTCTTACCACCCAAATATAAATACAAAACAACCGCTACCAAAAGGAATAAAAACCTTTGCTAATGATAAATATAAACCTTTGCTAATGATAAATAAGTCCTGTCTCATTTAATGTGTCACTAAATGTCATCTGTTACCTCATATTAG
>NW_019418011.1:0-5634 GCF_000390285.2 Anoplophora glabripennis
AAAGCATTTTGAAAGGGAATTGAAGCCAAAAAGTAGGGGTGTTGCACTTTGTGTGTTATACGCACGCGCTATGATTATTTTCCCATTGGTCGATTTGTCGAAATGTCGAATGTCGATTAACGTCATTGACTCATTGTCATTTCCGAAGGTAGGTTATGTTATGAACAGAAAGAGAGCCGAAAATGATTTAGTAAACAAAAAAAAAAGAAGAGGAAACGAGGCAGACCCATAAAAAACATGGGACCAAGTAGTGGCAGAAGACTTAAAGAAAAGAGGAACAAACTGGTATGAAGCGATGAATCTAGCAAAACATAAAGAAGACAAAATTTGTTTATAAGTAAAAATGTATATCTTTACACCCTATGGATACTTAAGGTTTTATTGATTGAGGATTTTTGTTAATTAAGGGTAATGTATTGAAGAAATTGGCTGAAGCAAATTTTTACGTGTCCAATCAGTAGCTAGAAATTCCACATTTTGCTAATGCATGAGACTTCGTGTTTATTACAAAATGTATCTAGTTTTTTAAACTTACTTCTAATAGATACATTGACAACCTTAGAAGTTTCATGGTGAACTCTTACTGTTATATACTAAAAGGAGACGAGTAGTTTCCCCTTATATATTTTTTGCAAATGTCACAAGAAATTATTTTTATAACCTGTAAAGTTACAAAGCCCGCTATATATGATACCACATCTTCCACATATGAAGAAAGGTCAAACATAGTTTTTACGTAATCATGTTCAAATAAAGAAACGACACTTAATGTACTTGCGTTTGGATCACAAACTGGATCAGCTATTTTATTTGAAAAAGAATACCTAGGGACAATTAATATCTAAAACCGGCACTGCTTCAAGTGACTAGCTTTGCTTTGTATATTTAATAAAATAAAACTTGATATTTAGCATATGTTAGAAAATCAAATTGAATCTGGTACCTCGAATCACGAAACACAGGTTAATATGATTGATATGATTTATTTTTATTATTATTTATATATAAGTATTAGTTAAGGTTTATGTACATTTATGTATAATTGTACGTAATGTGTATTTTTATATGAATTTTTGTGAAGATGTATTCATTTTAAATTTCAAAAAATGTTTGCTGTTTTATGTAATAAACCATAAACTCTTCTGGATTCAGTTTTATTGTACCCATTTTTATTTTACATTCACTATCTAATATTCTCATATATTACAATTAACAAGTTGTATAATTAGATATATAAAATAATAATTGATAATTTTACTCTGTTAATAGTACATCAGTTATTAAATTTCATTTGAAATAATCCGCTAAATTTTTGGGCTTGCGCAAAATTGACAAAGTGCAACATGTACACTTTTTATCCCTCCTTTTTGGGAACAAGGTAAAAGATATGCAGTGCTTGGTATATTATAGAAGTATGTGGGAGCAACACTCTAAGTTTAAAGAATAAGCGGACGCTAATCAAGGTGGTACAGCTAAATTTTAAATATATTTATACTTTTGAGAATATTCATAGAATCATCATATTGGAATATCTCAGATAAATTTAGAATATACATTTTGAAATATTCTGTAGATATTCACAAATATCCAAGGAATATACATAGAATATTTAAAATAAGAATAATCTTAGATGAATATACTTGGTACAATATTTAATTAGTGAGATTATGATAAGAATGTACCTAGAATATATTATAGATGTGAGATTGAATGTGATAGATATTACATGAATATTTCTGGGTATGTTAATAATGTTCTATGTACCTATATTTTAAACTTTACTGTGAATATGGAAATTAAATGGGTCTTTAAATCACAATTTTGGTCAACTTGCCTGAATTTTTTATTTGAATAAAAAATTACTGTCATTTATTGTTATTTATATAATAACAACAAACACATCAAAAATTCAGGCAAGTTAACCAAAATTGCGATTTAAAGGACCATTTAATTGGACTAATAATATTCATGGCTAAAAATATAAAATATGGGACCTGGGTAATAATTACTCTTAATAATAAAATGGTTAACTATTTATTTAATTATTTTCGTTAATAACATTCTGGCATCTCTGTCTATTTCTTCTTGATTACCAATTCTGAAACAAAAATATATATTTTTGCATTTTGTTTTTGCTGGACTGTATGTCAATATGTGGAAAAAACTTGAACTAATAATATTCATAAGGACCTTTTTAGATAAAACGGTAAGACTGAAAAAATTACAATTTGCATTTAAAAAAAACAGGCCGATAATGGAACGTTGACAATTTATTACATAAATAGGTTTTTATTTTTCCACATATTGACTTATAACCTACTCGACTTCTTCAAAATTGACAATGGTTCCACTTTGGTTTTAAATTTTTGATATTACTATTTTCAACTGAACGTGCTTCTTTAACGTTTGGTAGAAAATGTATTCCTATTTTCTCTACCACAATTAATAAACGTTAGAAGTGTAAAAAATCTAAACAAGAAGTGATTGGACCAAGCTTTATATTAGCTTATTATAGCATTTTATAACAAAAGCCAGTAACTGTATTCTATATACCTGAGGATTGGCTAAGATCTCAGCAAATAACGCATCAATGTCAGTGTCACTAGGACTATAATGTATTTCCGAGTTTATATTAGTTGTATTCTTTTTACTAAATAATTTTCTTCTGAGACTATCTAAGACGAAATGGGGTAAGGAGGTTTCTAAAATTCTTAGTTATTTTGAGTTTTAAGCAAACTTGTTAATGTAAAAAGAACAAAGGTTTTCGTTTTTAAGTACTCTCAGTTAAAGTTGGTTAAAAGAATACAACTATTATAAGATATAGTTCTAGGACGGAATTTTGCAAAGAATTGGGTTTAGTGACTTCCACTAGATGAGTTTTTTTCCAATAAAGATGAAGGTAGTTTTGTTGTAACTTACATACCACATTTATTTCGTTTTATTGTCATTTCGTTAAAATGAACAAATACTAGTATAACCTTAAAGAAAACTTACTTTGTAGCTTAAATGGTCCCCTTTTTTCTTTCTGCCATTTTGTCACAGCTTCTAATCAAAAAGCATTAAACCTGCTTTGTGCAAAATACAAAACACTAATAATAATAATTCATTGTTTATGCAGCACTTATTATTGTAAATTGATTGAATTGTACTCGGTACAACAAAAATTATAATATATTGGTTGATGGACATGGACAATGCTAACTAACTGCAATGAATTACCTACCAACAACAAAAACAAAACATACGACAGGTACAGCACTACCAACATTAACAACATAATATTTTCATTAATTTTCAACTTTTTGCATAAAATTGGAATAAGCCCAAATTCGATTTGATATAGTGCCCCCAAACCGTTAAACTAGAGTAGGTATTCAGTTTTATTCCTGTTTTACCTATTAAATAAACATTTCAGTTTTTTTTTAAACTACGTATATCCTATTGAGAATGTACTAGGAATATCAATTGAAGAATATTCCTGAGATATTATTATTAGCATATCTATGGAGAATATCATACGCATATTTTTAAAGGCAACTTCTACGAATATTTTATAAGCATATTAATATTCTATGAATATTCTAAGTTTATTCAGAATATATATAATCTTTTTAGAAGGTTTACAGAATATTCTTGGAATATATGGTGCTGTCTGGTGCGTGCATTCTCTAGCTACAAGCTATTCCCAAAAACCCACTCCTCACGATAACTACCCCCCGAGGGGCTAGACAAGCCGGTGAAGAAAGAAAAATCAAGACACGAAGAGCGCCAGAAGAGGCTCCTCTGCCGGCGGGGGCCAGGCCAGCAAAGCGCCTACACCTGTCATGCTTGTGGTCGGGGTAGACGATGAACGGGGACTACATTCACGAGGCTGCCCAGGCCTATAGAGATAAGGCAGGAGAAGGAGGGATAGTCCCCCTCAGTCTCAAATTATCGAGACTACAGTTAACGCCAAAAATAACGGCGCGTGTAACGATTACTCGATAGAACAGCTACTCGATTACTAACAAGTAATGATTCTTTAGTAACGAATCATTACAATATTGACATCACTACTCTTTAGGCTGGTGACGGACTAGACTGCCCGTTGTGACGACTGGCTGGTATTCCAATTTAGCTTAATCGACAAGCTTCTACAGAGAACAGTGGCGGTTGCATAGTCTTCACGAGCTAGACTTAGCAGAATCTCACTTACCTCAAACGGCGACTTTCCTATTTCGTATTGCTGAAGCTAGGCTGGACTGGACTGTTCTCGCTAGCTGGTGGCTACCGACAGTACCGACTCATTATAGCTTTCAACTGCTAGACGGACTAAGTTCGCCTGTGATTTCGCGCTTGTGCCGGCTCGGGTTAATTCAGGTGGTGTGAAATTCAAATGGCGGTATTATACATTAATTTAAATAAAATAAAGAAACAAAAATGTGTGCACATAAAACATTGAAAATTTAATACAAATTGAATTCTTTTTAAAACACATCGTAAGAAATTCAATTTGTTAAACTAATCGAGTTGTCTATAGAATGTTTAAGCAGCACCGTAATAAGGTATAGGCAGAGTAGGTACACGCTTATGGGCACAAGCTGCTAGGGGCACATGGAAAGGAGTTGAACATAAAAATTTAAAAAATACTTTTGTAACAACATTTTCCGAATGCTGTGAGGCTCGGACAATCGACATGCGGATACATACAGTACCTACTCATTAGTAGAGACATCTCGAGGTGAGACGAGTCCTTCATCCACACTCTCATGCTCGATTGCGGTTGGTCGGATTGTCTCGGCGAATGTGCATGCGACATGAGCTTTGACCTCATCCCGTTTTTCTCTCTTCACGACACGCGCCACAAACAAGATTAAACAGGTTAAATCCAGTTTTTGAGAAGGCCCGCTCAAAATCAAACTTTGCGACTTCCGTTGCGCTGTTGCTGTTCCTTTGGCGCTGCTGTATTAAATTCAGTGCGAAAGTAGGGGGATGTTCAATTTTGAATGCCAGTCCCCATTCGAAATATTTCAAAATTTGTACAAATAAGATTTATTGTTTGAATAAATATCAAAATTTCACTACAGTTTTACAAATTTTTTTAATCATTCCCGTTACCAGTGCCTCTTGTGAACGATGTATTTCAAAATTAAAACTTATGAAGAATTATCTACGGTCAACTCCCAGACAGCAATATATATTCCCAGAATAATCCAAGTATATATTCGATTTAGAACATTTGATTATTCCTAGAATATGTTTTAAATATATTTATACTTTTGAGAATATTCATAGAATCATCATATTGGAATATCTCAGATAAACTTAGAATATACATTTTGAAATATTCTGTAGATATTCACAAATATTCAAGGAATATATATAGAATATCTAAAATCAGAATATTCTTAAACGAATATACTTGGTACAATATTTAATTAGTCAGATTATTATAAGAATGTACCTAGAATATATTATAGATGTGAAATTGAATATGATAGATATTACATGAATATTTCTGGGTATGTTCTCTGAACATGTTAGTAATGTTCTATGAACCTATATTTTAAACTTTACTGTGAATATAGTCCAATTATATGGGTCTTTAAATCGCAATTTTGGTCAACTTGCCTGAATTTTTTATTTGAAAAAAAA
>NW_019418011.1:6284-11304 GCF_000390285.2 Anoplophora glabripennis
CCATATTAGAAACTTTTTCAGTGGCTTCTCAAAAAGAAAAAAATTCTTGATAAAAGTTGCTGCATCCCCAAACTAGAAGAGCAGTTATTTTTTTTAATATACAATAACATTTTTCAGTTAAATTTTTTGAGAAATCAGAAAAAATTGTCTGGATTACGAATTAAGTCATTCACAATACAAATAAAAATATTACAAAAGAGTATTAGAAATATTTAAAAAATTACTCACACTGTTTATACTGTTTCAAAAACGCTTCTGAAATGGAAATTATCTAAAGTTGAGAGCATTATGAGAACAATATGGTATAAAAATTATTATGTTACTCAAACATTTCTGAAAATATACTGAAACGTAAAACAAAAATATCGAGTGCATAAATGGAACATCAAAAGAATGTTACTGAAACCAATTTTTTGAAACGTTTCATTGGAAACGTATTTTGGGGAGGACATCTTCGGTTTCTATTGGGTTACCAGAACGTTGCATGGATTTTTTATGAAACGTTTCAAGAAAAATGGAAACGTTTCTGGAACATGTCAGAAACTGAAAAATGTTTAGTGGGAAAACACTAATAATAATAATTCATTGTTTATGCAGCACTTATTATTGTAAATTGATTAAATTGTACTCGGTACAAATTATAATATATTGTATTAATGGACAAGAACAATGTTAACCTAACCTAACATTGCTAACAATGCTAACCAACTGGCAACTACAAATACAAAATATACGACAGGTACTACCAACATTAACAACATAATATTTTGATTAATTTTCAACTTTTTGCATAAAATTGGAATAAGCGCAAATTCGATTTAAATAGGGCCCCCAAATTGTTAAATTAAAATAAGTATTCAGTTTTATTGCCTATTAAATAAAAATTACAGTTTTTTTAAACTACGTATATCCTATTGAGAATGTATTAGGAATATTAGGTGAAGAATATTCCTGAGATTTTATTATTAGCATATCTATGGAGAATATCATATGTATATTTAAAAAGGGATCTTCTACGAATATTTTATAAGCATATTAATATTTTATGAATATTCTAGGTTTATTCAGAATATAGGTATATAATCTTTTTAGAAGGTTTAGAGAATATTCTCAGAATATATGGTGCTGTCTGGGCTATGTCTCAAGAAATAACGTCAAATACAGCCTTGATTTCTATTGAAAGCTCCATCATGGAAATATTTTTGACAAACATAAAACAAATTTTGTAAAAAGCGAGGAAAGTTTATTTGTAAAATAGGGTTGTTGACCAAATTTCAAAAAGTAGATAATATAATTCTACACGTACTAACTAGTATGTATACACAATTAGAGATTGAAAAATGCGTCAGAACAGTTTTAAAATAATTATTTAAAATTGATTTTTTTATAACATTTCAAAACGGCTGTGACGTCATAAGGGGCACCTTGTAGTGAAATTATGTGTAAATGATTGCGTAAAGGAAAACAATTGGAAGAAGATGCTCTGTCAACACTTTCAGTAGTGTCAATCTGTCAGTGACACTGTCGTATAAAATATTTTCAAGTCCATTTCTATTTTTCTTAATCTTCAAATTCCTTTATTAAGTAAAATTATTATTTAGCAATAATCATTAAAAGCTTCCCTTATAATTAAAGCAGAATGTGTGAATTAGCATTTGTGAAAGCTACTTCGCAAATTTATTTGCATGATGATAATTTACAGGGCGATTCACAACTTATTAAAAAAAAATTGGGAATAGATGCATCATGAAAAATGAAGATATATCGTCAACAAAATTTTTGTAAAATCCTTAGTTCCCTCCCTATTCTTCCCTATTTTTTTACAGAATTGTATTTGTAAGAGTCCCCTGTACATACATTTAAAATTTTTTTTTTGATAAGTTCTGAATTACCCTATTAACTTATTATTTTTTTAATTCCGGATTATTGGTAGATTTACTTTTAAATTTTTTTACAAATAAGTTCTTAATACTTTTTTGTTTTTACAGTTGTCTTTGTGTTGTTTTTTATTTATATTTATTATTTACTTAACCAGAAACTGCAGCTTTATATTTTGTTATGACTGCGAAGTTTGTTTATATATTACGAGTAGAATACATATATGTATGTATATTTTTTAAGTTTTGATAATTTAAGTCAAACAATTTTAGTCCACAGTACAGGCCCCCCTTGGAAGGTTGATTACCACATACTTTCTAACTCGTGAGGGGCTTCGTTTTGACGAATCTTTTCCTCTGCGACTTTTCTCGATTCCTCCGCTTTTCCACTCGGAAAAGTTCAAAAACATGGCAATTTCCCGGGGTCTTGAAAAGTCAAGACCACATCTTTTTTCTTTTAGCTCAAGTTACTGGAAATTTTATTGCAAATGCCGATTTAAATTTGTCCGACAGAAATTCTTCCGACATTGACGTGTCTACCGGCCAAAACACGCCAAAATGACAGGGTATTGAAAATCAATTACCACATAGGTAATTTTTAGTAAAATTAAATGTAAATAATTAATTAATTGTCAAAAAGTACTGTTGTCCGACGAATTTTAAGCCGCGTTTTTTTCAGTCCGACAGCTGGAAATCGGAATTTTCACGGGGTATGATAAATCGATTTCCACATAGGTACCTATCTAATTTTAATTTTTTCCACTTTTAAATTTGCTGTACAAAATTGTGATATAAGTGTCCGACGATTGTCCGCAAATTATTTAAAAATCAATAAATCAATAATCGTGATGATAAAATTTAATTTTTTACTCCAAAAATTGAATATTTATAAATACCAAGTTATTAATTATCTCATTTCAGAATCAGATCAAAGTGATGAGGATGATTGTGATAAAAATTATGACACTGATGAAAACGAATCTTCAAGCGAAGGATAATTAAACGGCTAAAAGGTTAAAATTTGCAAGGATAACATTTTCTCTACATAAAACATATTATGCATTTGAGGATCCATCGGAAAGAAAATACTATAAACTGTTTCAGGCAGTTTAAAGTAATTAATTTACATACTATCTTAGTGCATAATGCACTATTTCTAAATAAATATTATACTTGATATAAAAATCCTTTTTTCTCTTTTGTCTTCATTCGCGTTTGTTATTTTTCTTGACCCATGACAAAAATATAATTTAAATAAATAAATCCCGTGTCGAATCAACACATATGGGTTGTTTGGTTTTAGCGTTTACTTTGATACTCTCTTGGATGCATAAAAGTTTTATTTTTTAATGTACACACACATACAAAAATTTTCCTATTTTTCTAAAAGAATATCCCAAAACTTTTGTGCATAATTTTTTACACCATACATACTTTTTTGAAATCGTTTAATTCTTTTCTCGATATTTATTTGGCTAAATTGAGTATAAGAGATTTACAATTACAAGAATAAAACGAAAAATAAATATTTATATGGAATTTTGCTTAATACATGAAAATACCTTATTAGAAGTTATAAATACATGTGCACATTTGTTACGAAATTTTGTTCATCTTTTTTTTTTGTCGGACTGACGATTTGCGGATATATTTTTGTCGAACATTACAATTTTTGCTTATATAGACTTAATTATTTACAATTAATTCTACTAAATTACTTATTTTTATATTTTTGTTACGTTTTTAAAAATAATATGTTTGTTTTTGAGTTTTTGCGTATTATCTTATACATTTAATTTAACAATTAAGTAGGAGCGCAAATTTAAAAGTTTACCTACAGTAAAATTTCTTCTAGTTACGGTGTTTAAGATTTTTTTTACATGTTTTCCTGGCCACTTCATGTCAGTATTATGTTCTAAAATATTTTCTCTACTCATGTTTAAATTTTCTAACTTTTCCAAGCTATATATATTTTCACAGTGTAGTGTAAAAATAATTTTCTGAATATTTAATTTTGTAAAATATATTAAGTAGGTATTAAAATTTAAAAAATGTAGGTTTTCAAATTTAAATAAAAGATCTTATATAGTTTTGATAGTTTATGATACAAAATTACTTCTCATAAATAACATCTCCCATAATTATATACTATAAATAAAAACATAACTTATGAACACAATATATCAATTTAAATATCATTCACGGTAATACAAATAATGATAAGTATCAGAGAGCGGACAATTTGTGACTTTAACCTTGAACATAGATATGTCATTCATAAACCTAGATACATTACCCATGACGCAGTGGCGTGTCGGGTATGCATCGGAAATTTACGTGATAATTCACGAAAATTCCACTGTACATATATTTTTAGGCGTTATAAAATATTTAGAAAATCAGAAATGGTATACTACATATTTATTAAATAAAGTTCGGTTAAAAATAGTGTCGTTCTTTTAACTGAAAATTAGGAGTCAATGTAACGAATAGCCTCAGGCGACGCACATGATAGAATAGTCCAACTCACGCTCCATTCATAACAGGGCTGCAGTTTGAATTCTGACCAATAGGAATTCGATAAACGCAACCGATGTCGACGGATGGACTAGAGATGGGCGCGAGTGTCATTTCATTTCTTTAGAACTAAATTAACTTAATTATTTTCTCGTTATTTAACCTGTTCACATGATTTATGGATTTTAAATAAAGGGTACAAATCTTCGCGAGGATAATACGATATATTTGCTATACATAATAATTATATTTTGCATAGTTTATACACAATACATTTTTGAACGCGTACACATCTCTACCAAAATTTGACCTATTCTTCGGGTTAAAGTCACACATTGTCCGCTCTCTAGTAATAAAACTTTGTTAATGTGGTATTACCTTTCGCACTGCCTTAACGTCCAGCTGGCTATGATCCAGAGAGAGACCATGAACACAAGTAGTACCGTGCCCGGACAGATAGTCATTAAAGTTTTTAAAACGAACCTCGTGTTAAAGTTTATCCTATTGAGCGCACCTATGCTCCGCGACGAAGCGTCCGTGAACAACTTACTATGCAACAACATCACTCTGCAGATTAGGTAAAGCCTGAGGAACATGGGTAGAGACAAGGGCACGTCGTACGGAAC
>NW_019418011.1:11718-20799 GCF_000390285.2 Anoplophora glabripennis
TAATAGCTACTTTTTCGCACACTTCTCAAATTCATTGAACGTGCCAGTGGTGGAGATTTTAAGGTATCGTAAGGGTTTTTCCCCCCTAACTTTTACGCCACTGGAAAAACCCTTACGATACCTTAAAATCTCCACCACTGGCACGTCCAATGAATTCGAGAAGGGTGCGAAAAAGTAGCTATTAATAGTGGTAATGTGTGTACAAAAGCTCAGTCCTGTAGTTCAAACGATTCCTAAGATATTGGCGAAAAACTAAAAAAAATTAAAGTTTTGACACCGTGTATCTCGAAAACGAAAGCCCGGAGAGAAAAATGGAAGAGGAAAAATATGTTTCTTTTTTCAGGAGGAATTTACAGTTTTCCGTTGCGACACTTATTTAGGAACACCCTGTATTTGCTATACATAATAATTATATTTTGCATAGTTTATTCACAATACATTTTTGAACGCGTACACATCTCTACCAAAATTTGACCTATTCTTCGGGTTAAAGTCACACATTATCCGCTCTCTAATAATTATAAAATTGACAATTTCTCAGATACACTCAAGAATAGATACATACACACACACAGTTGTTTGTTTTTTATAAAGCTGCTTTACAAAAATAATTATTGATTGTTAATATTTCACTTTTAACAGTTTCTGTTTAGATTACCGTTTTCTGGGCCAGTAAATAAAAGTTTTAATACTTCTGACCATATTGTTTGGTAACATAAAGTTGAAACCGTTGTCCAGTAAATGTCATTGTGATTTCATGCTTACTAATTTTCGACTTCTTGCTCTAACTTCCTGTCTCGTATTTGTATATTCGAACCATAAAACATTTGGAATTAGAGTTGTATCCCTCAGTAAAAGTATCTCAGAGATTTTCCTGAAAAATATAAAACAAATATTTTCAGCCGAAGTTAATTTTGATTGACAATTAATTTTGAGAACAGAAAATAAAATATACATTGTTTTCTTAACTCCAATGAATATTTTTATGATCATTATATAAAGAAATAAACTTGAGAGTTATACTCTCAGAGTGCCCATTTTGATTTATTTAAACATTTCCCTTATCTTCTCCTATATATAGACTTTTCCCAAATTGTTTGTAGTCCAGACGGTATCTGTTTCAAAGAGTCCATATTTGGGTGAATCATATATCCACGAAGATTTTTGGCTTTTTGGCTTTCAAATATCACTAGAAATGAAAATTTTTCTATGCGCATAAAAAAAAACATGGGCTTAACTTTTGGCGGCACAATATCTTAAAAAAATTCGAAAAATGTCATATTTTTCTTCCTAACAAGGCATTTTTTTAACATATTGTGCCGCCAAAAGTTAAGCCCACGTTTTTTTTATGCGCATAGAAAAATTTTCATTCCTAGTGATATTTCAAAGCCAAAAAGCCAAAAATCTCCGTGGATATACGTTTCACCCAAATCAAAACAGATACCGCCTAGTCTATTGACAAATTCACTCATTTTTTGGGTTATATAGGGTGTCCCGAAATTAGGGGGCGATATTTCTACAAGGTATTACTTAAAGAAACCACTCTGGTGATGGTTTTTTCTAAATAACTCCGAAACGAGTTGAGATAAATTTATGAAATTTGCTAACTCTTACGGGCTTAGTCCGCTACTAAAACGAAATTGACAAATTTTCATCATATACGTTCTAACACTGGGATGGAGGGGGGTAGGGGTACAATTTACCATAACTTTTTTATGCTTTCACTTTTTTGACTTTTGACTGGAAAGTATGAATTTTTAGTAAAAAAAGGTACTCTTGGTTCTGATTAGTAGAATGTTCCATTTTTGTGTAAAATCCATTTAAAAATAATGTTACATGTGTTAATCACCGACAATCGAAATTGCCAATTTTTTATCGTCGCAGGTTTTGAATAACAAAAATGCGTTTGGCCTCGTTCGCATGACAGTTCACTTATTTATTTTTTGTGAATTGTTATCAGTCAAAAATGCAACATTTTACGAATGTAGAGCTAGCAGATATTCATAATACCCATTTCTAGTTAGACGAAAATTTACGGGCAATAAGGCGCACAAATTTTCAAAATAGATAATAGCCATATCCGGTCAGACCAAAATCCCCAGGCAATACGGCGCACAAATTTTCAAAATAAATTGGCAATAAATGTGTGGACAGGAATTTTTGGGGGACCAGCTACTTGGACCAATTCAGTTTCTCGTTTGTCTGAATGCAGAAGGATACTTAAACTTTCTGCAAAATGATGTGAGAGAACTATTGGATGCTACACCGTTAAATGTACGATTAACGTTACACTATCAACAAGATACCCATAATATTATAAATTCGTTAAACGATCATTTTCCCGGAAGGTGGATAGGTAGAGGTGGCACGATTCCATGGCCACCTCGATCTCTAGACCTAAATCCCCTTTCTGTGGGCAGGACGAAGGCTGTAGTTTACGCTACAGAAATTAATCCTTTGGAATAATTACAGCAGAGGATTCATTTGGCTGCGAATAAAACTAGACAAAATAATTTTGAAGTTTTGAGGTCTTCGCGGGCAATTTGACGTCGAGCTGAAAAATGTATTCAGCAAAATGGAAATCTTTTTGAGCATTTGCTGTAAAAATTACTATTGATATAAAGATAAATTTTATTATTAGTGTGGTTTTCAATTATTTTTACTTTTATTTTTTTAACTTTGTCAAATAATAATTTACTAAAAATAGTAAATTTCTCTGAAAATAACAATTCGCAAAAAGTAAATAACTGTAAATAACAATGCAAATGACGCCAAACGCGTTTTTGTTCTTCACAACCCTCTATGATAGAAAATATTGACAATTTCGATTGCCGGTAATTAACACATGTAACATTATTTTTACACAAAAATAGAACATTCTACCAATATGGGCCAAGAGTACCTTTTTTACCAAAAAACTGAAATTTCATACTTTTCAGTCAAAAGTAAAAAAAGTCAAAGCACAAAAAAAGTTATGGTAAATTTTACGCCCCTCCCTGTTGTGACGTATGTGACGAAAACTTGTAAATTTCGTTTTAGTAACGGACTGACCACGTAAGAGTTAAGCTAGTTGTCAAATTTCATAAATTTATCTCAACTTGTTTATTTAGAAAAAACTATCATCAGGGTGGCTATAACTTCATTAGGACGAATTTTTGGACCCACATTTATATAAAGAAAAGTAATCTTTTTCGACGGAGAACACCCTGTAGAAATATTGCCCCCTAATTTCGGGACACCCTGTATAAAACTGACTATAGCTTTGTTCCTTTGTTTGCATGCGCGACTGTTGGAAACTGTTTTGGATGCTCTGGGAACAAAGCTAATATCTGTTTCCCAGGTGTGTGAAAACTCTTAAGTCAAATTCGTGAGATACATATCAAAATCAAAGAAAAATACTAGCGTGCCACTCTAATTTAGAAGATATGTTTCAAATAACTTTACATGGCTTTAATCACAATCAGATCAATATAAAAATAAACTTTTTGTTTGAAAAATATATAAATTTTATTATTACCTCTCACATGTTTGGTTTGGTAGGTACCTACCTATTAAGCTAATTAAAAAAATTATAAAATGACTGTGAGGTTGAATATCTGTTGCATACCTAGATGTCTGGTGTTGAAGAACATTATTTGTCATTTTATAAAAATTTTAATTACAAAAAATATATTTTCAATTCAATCAAATCATAATTATATGATAATTAAATTCTCAGGTAATTTTAATTCATTCTTAGAAATCTTAGAAATTAATATAACCGAAAACTACTCTAAAAATTGTATTTTACAAATTAAAAGGTTATATAATTATAGGAAATACGTTTTTATGTATTTTAAGAAAATTCCTCTATTACAAGTTTTCGATTTCAGGGTTAATCCTTATAAAACAGGATAAAGAAGGACCAGAAGCGAAAGTCAAGGTGGTTTTTTTGACGTTGGTTGGTCAAAAATATTTGGCTTTGAATTTTGAATTTGACCTATTTGTCACTTACTACACTGATAGGTTACAATCGTTGCAAATACTATCAACGAAAAAAAAGTAGTTTCTACAAAATATTGATTGAAGAAGTAGAAATATCTACTTCACTATAATACTCAATTGATTAACTATTTCTAGAATAAAGAAAGAATAAACAAGCACAAGAATAGTGATTGCTTGCTAGTGGTTGCTTAATAGTGGTGTCAGACTGCATGCAGACAGGAATGGAGTTTTAGCGCGAGTCGTTTCTTTCACTTCTAGTCGTTCTTTATTGTGAGTTTCTGATTACAATGAGAAGTAGTAGAATGTATATTTTGCAAATGATTATGTCTACCAATTCAGAACCAACTTGTATACATATGTTACACCATAAGTGGTTGTCCTTGAAAAATAACTCAAATATTCATTAAATAACTAATTTTTATCAGATTTCTATTTCAAATCACCCAACAAATTTCCAACGTTAAATGAAAATATCTTAATAGTCTCATTCCAATATAATATATTGAAAAATGAAGTGTTGAACAAAACATAAATGAACTCTGATCAGTATATTTATTAGAAGACAACAAATAGTCCGAGCGCATAAAAGTTTTTTTTCAAAAATCAGACCTAACTCGAATTTTATGAGGTTAAAATTAATTAATAAATTATGCCTCTAATAAATCAAACCTAACATGATTAGTTTTCGAAATATTTGAAAAAAAAAGAAGAACACTTTCTCATGGACACTTTTGCGTTTCGTCTCTCCAGGACCATCATCAACTTCATTTTTTTAAATACGACCCCAGAAATTTTTATTACATTTTTTGCAAGCCTTCATGACCCCCAATACTGTAGTGCGTCAGCCCGAACCAGATTCAGACGTTTTGTCTCAAAAAATTCATCTTCAGTGTATTCGTTCCAAATTTATATAAATTTTTTATTTAGATTTCTTTATTTATTAAATTATCGTACACTATAAGTGTCGTTAGACCCTGTGAAATCCATCTAGTTATTTAAACTATTACCACCACGTGATACAATAAAACATTTATTGTTATTAATATAATCAATAAGTTATTCCGTCAAAATTAAAACATTACAATTTTAATTTTATTATGAAAAATTATATCTCAAAAATGCATATGAACAACCAAAACAACCAACTGAATATTATTCTTTAAAAAATTTCATTAAATGTTCAAAAACATTTTCATTTTGACAAAGGTTAAAAATGAAGATCAGCGTAATATTATTATATCTGTAACCCCATCCCAACTGCGAAAGAGCATGTCAGATGTATTTGTCTGAATATCCTTAAAAAAATAGATCGGAATTTGTTTGAATTTTGAGCACTCGAGTAGCCTAGAAATAACTATGGATACGGGAATAAAACTCTAATATTTTTTTATTTTAGTGCATGGTGGTAATAGTTTAAATAACTAGATGGATTTCACAGGGTCTAACACTTACAGTGTACGATAATTCAACAAACAAAGAAATCTAAATAAAAAACTTAGATAAATTTGGAACGAATACACTGAAGATGAATTTTTCGAGACAAAACATCTGAATCTGATTCGGGCTGAGGCAATACAGTATTGGGGGCATGAATGCTAGCAAAAAATGTAATAAAATTTCTAGGGTCGTATTTAAAAAAATGAAGTTAATGATGGTCCTGGAGAGACGAAACGTTACATATAAAAATTGATTATGCCATTCGATAGAGGGCAAAAAGTGGCCATGAGAAAGAGTTCTTCTTTTTTCGATATCACCTCAAACAAGGCTGAAATTAAACAAAAACGGATTTCCAAAATTTCGTTTTTGAGAGGCATAATGTTGGTCCTCTGATTACGCAAATTTGCATCCATTTAAGCTAATTTGTATCTCTTACCGTTTCCGAGATCCCTGTAGTGAGAAGCGAATTTGTAACAGCCTGTATATTTTTCGGGGTCTGGCGATGACTTACACAGACTTTTTCTTACACCACAAAAAAAAAAATGATTTGATTTAAAAAGAAGCATCCCGGTAGTTGCTTTCTAAGTGCCACAATTCATCTGTTAAGCAAGAATTTTGCGAAGTCGAGCGCAGCAAGGGCACTATGACATCACAGCGCTCTCCTCTCCTGGCTACCGCTTAGACGCGCTGGTCGCCGCGCGGATCTCGCTGTCTTTAACGAACGTTTACTTGGTCATTTTTTGGTCGAATCGTTTTAAAAAAAAATCAGCGTATAAAGGAAGTCTTCTACTTTACGAGCCCAAGTTTATTCCAAAATAATAAATAGAACGGCCAGAATAGTTTTTGAGAAAAAAAATTATCTCGGCTCTTATTGGTCAGATCGAGACGGTTTTTTTTAAATTCATGTTTTTTTCATTTGATGTAATTGGTTTGAAATCTGTATATTAAAATATCGCCGAGAAAAGGACCCTAGTTAGTTTTTTTTGGTTTTTTATTAATAACTTTTTTATTCTGCAACTTAAAAATCTGAAATTTACAAGATGCGAGATAATATAAATACCTTTCGGTCCTTTTTTGCCGAATTTCAATATCTTGACTTGGGTAGAAGATATATGCGCTCGCGTTTTCGATTTTATAATTTTCAAACAGGCCGCCATTTTGAAATTGGGGGTCCGGATTGCGGGTATTTGTTGAGCACCCCAACAGTTATCTTTTCCTGCAGTTTCATCCAATTTCAGTCAAATCTGTTATTTTTATTTAATACTGAAAATTTAGCACATATTTTTTTTCACCGCTAATAATACAATGTAAAAAAAAAAATTACGAGCTTTCGCAAAAGCCTATCCTTGTAGCAAATTTACTCAGGACCAAAATAAGTAAGGAAAAGAGCAATTATTTTTTTTCTTTTGTTCATATTTATAAACTGATTATTAAATAGATTCTCCAATGCTGTGTAAAACACCTTGTGATAATTTCTTTCCATTGTTTTAAACCTTTGTAATGCAAAATACAGGCAATCCCAATACTCGTTTTCATGTCTTAATAAGCACAAATTGGGTATCAATATACAAAAATATCATAATTATACAGGGTGATTGGGGATGAACCCCCATATTCCGAGGAGGTGTGCAGGGGGCAAAAGTGAACAGAAAATCCAAGTAAATATATGGTCAAATATCAACGATTACTGAGAGCATGAAAATATTTTTACATAAATTAATTATTCTAATAGTCCAGACCAAGGACATTTAAATAAAGGGGACTTATTTATTTACATTTCTAGATGAAGCCTGGTCTATTCACAGTCTAATTGTATCATTGTTGTCAGCTGTATAATTATACTGGAAATGTACTTAATATTTTTATCGCAATTTTCATCACAATTGTGAAAATTATTATTATAGGATAGTATTATCAAGTTATGCATACAATATTGTTAAATTCTGTACATATTAAACTATTTTTCATTTTTCATATTTGCCATGTTTGAAGACTTGGCAACTACGCAATAATTTGTAGCGTGTTCCTCGTTCGTTCTGCCGTGGTTGGCAGAATATGGCGTCTCTTGTTAGAAAATAGTTGTGATTTTAGTAAGTGAAACGTGATTAGTATTTATACATGTATTTTGGATAAACTTTTAAGGTGTGAATATGGTTAGACGGTGCAGAATTTGTAAGAAATTGGATTATAAACATCCACATCAGCTATCCTTCCACAGGTAAGCGTGCTTGAAGGCGACTTTGGAATGTATCTGCAACTGTGGCCATTGTCGTGCGTGTGGGTAACTTTTATTTGAATAACGGTAAAATTTTATAACTGACTTGGTATTTTTTAAAATTTTTGCTGAAATAGTAAGAAAACAATAATATGAACCACGTTTGGCCATTAAAATCAAAGGAAAATGCTGCACCACAAATAAGTTACAGACATAATTTATATTTAATATATTTATAGGTATTTCAATGTTATCCCTTATACCCAACATTACAAATTTTAATCATTCATCATTTTCATTTTCCTCTACGACAAAAACCTTTTCAAAAATATATTTACAATTTTACTAAATGCACGAGCATAAAAACTGAATAAATACAACAGCAAAAATATGGTGGTGGTTCACTTATACATAAAAATATCGAAGATGCAATCAACTGAAAGTTGCATTCATTCAACCATTTGATGTTCTCCTTTGGGAATATATTTTTATGTCTCACTGAAAATTTGCCTCAGTATTCTAAAAGTGTAATGTGAACGTTTTTAGGATGCTTGGGGATGGTGCAACAAGAAAGAAATAGTTACAGTTATTGGGATTCCAAGAAGTTATAAAAATATTATATATATTTATTATAAAAATACTGAGTAGCTGTTGAAATATATTGACTTGGGACTATAAAATATTTTATTTTGACCAGTTGGATGAAAATAAAGCCCTCTGCTTTCCCCTTGTCTAGCTTCACCCAACATATGAGATAGACTGTGACATGGATAGTCCCCTTTATTTAAATGTCCTTGGTCCAGACAGTATCTGTTTCAAAAAGCCATATTTGGGTGAATCGTATATCCACGGAGATTTTTGGCTATTTGACTTTCAAATATCGCTAGAAATTAAATTTTTTCTATGCGCATAAAAAAAACATGCGCTTAACTTTTGGCAGCACAATATGTTAAAAAAATTAGAGATGTTATATTTGCTCCCTATTTAATTATGTATTTTTTCAAGTTGATTTTAGGCGAAAATGGAAGAGGAAAATAATATTTGTAATTAAATCCTTTACAAAATGTGACTAGTTACAAATCGAATGAATCATGATTAATATGGTAAAAATCGAAAATATCGTAAAAATGGGGTTAAAAAACAATACTTTTTAGGGAATTTTTTTGGAGTATTTATCAAAATCATCAAAAATGGATCTCTAGAAGGTGAGATATTAAAAATTTTTAAACGCAACGCGGTTTTGAACACGTCGATTCAATTTCGAGCAGGTCGAAGCGGCCGCGCTCTCTGCTTCCCCCACCGCCACAACCCGTACGATTTTCTTGAATTTCTCGCTTACATAAATAATTTTAATCACGTTTTAAAGTAGGTTGCCAATGAAGAAAAGTATTGTAATCTTAGACCTGGTAAGTACTCGGAATACCAAAGGTATTTTTCGAAAAATT
>NW_019418011.1:21132-25441 GCF_000390285.2 Anoplophora glabripennis
CAGGGGTCGGCAAGTAATTTTAGGTGCGGTCCGGATACTTTTGAAAATTTTTAACGAGGTCCAGAAAAAAAATTCATATTTCTTAGTAATTTTTTTATTTTAATTTGCAGTCAAAGTTAATCTGCTCAAATTAGTCACACAATAATTGTAAAATACTAGAAAAAATGATGAGGATGGCACTCAAACGTAAAAAAACATTTTTTAAATAATTTATTTGAGTAATTTATACTTTAAAAAAATTTTTGGCGGTCCAGTATTTTACCTTCCGCGGTCCGGACCTGGACCGCGGTCCGCCAGTTGCCGACCCTTGGCCTAGTCTATAATGCATTAGTAGAGAAAAGTATTTATTCTGTATTATAAATTAAAAAATTAATTATCCGCCTCGATGCATGCATCAGCTCTTGTGTGGATAGCAGGGGTAGCTTGTTGAAGTGCACGGTGATTTTCCCTTACGAGTGCTGCACAGTTGAAAATCCGATTGAGTAGTGCCTCTCTTGTATTCACTTTTGTTAAATAAACTAATGATTTAAACCATCCCCAAAGCCAGTAATCAAGGGGATTTAAATCTGGTGACGTTGATGGCCAATTTCGGTAACGGAACATCGTCTAGTAGATCCGTCAAATTATTGTCTAAAAATTCTAAATATCTAGCTCCAGTAAAACGATTATCTAGCTCAACTGGGTCAAGTAATTGATTATTAAACATACCACACCACACTTTAACGCTGAATCGATGCTCAAAGTTACTTTCCACCGTAGCATGCAGATTTTCATCTGACCAACAATGTTTATTGTTACAATTACTTACTCCATCACGAGTGAACTGAGCCTCATCAGCGAACATGATGTATTTGTAAAGTGTACGGTTTCCCTTTATCCAATTGCAAAAATGCAATCACAAATCATTATCCTGCAGATACTGAACGCGCTTAATACGGAACGGTTTTAAACCATTTTTGCGAATGGTTTCTCATTTGGAGACGGATTGCAATGCGTCTTGTACTTACACCCGGCTACGCTCTACCATAGGTATTTAGAATTTCCTCTTCCACTGCTACACAAGGACCAACAGGCCTCTCACATGTAATTCTCACACTGGGAAACATTCCAATGTCACATGCATTGTTGAAAACTGTCTGGAATACATTTCTGCCTGGTACTGTTCTGTTGGAAAAGCGACGTTAATATTCAGCAACTGCATGATTAGCACTACCATTGCAATATCCATAAATAAAAACAAGATCAGCATATTCTCGATGACTAAATGTGGCAGGCATTGCGAAATTACATGCGTAGAATACCTACTAAATGAAGTCACATGTAAAAATAAATGTGACAGTTATAAACAAGCAGCATTTAAATTACAATTACAATCGTCAGAATAAATATGATAATTACGAATCACTAATGTGAGTTTTGTTTAGATACATGGCCTACCCAAAATAAAACATCAAATAACAAATTTCGCAATAAAGAGGTTTTTATTGCTATCTCAGTAACCCAGTGGCGGCTCGTCAGGTGACGCACCGCTTCACCTAAAATTTCCGTTTGGTTGTGCAATTTAAAATTATTTTTAATTTTATATAAATTTTATAATTTAAATATAATTCTATATTGAAAATGTATTGTGTTTGTTTGTTTAATACGCAGAAATAAATAGTTGCACGGTGAACGTATTCTAAAAAACATTGCCTTCATTGAGCGCGAACATCAACCTCGTACATACCATATAACGTATAGTATACGCAAGTGACGGAGATGAAAATCAGTCTGCATTCTGCTTCTCTTCGTAGCGTTGTTTACGGCAGTTGTCAAGGCAACGAGACGGCCAATTTGGGATTAAACTACGGGGTGGGGGAAGGACTGACGCAGAAATTGAAGCACCATCGCCCATCGCCTCCCTTTAACAGTTTATATAATACACGTCACCCAGTGCATGATTATAACGGTTCTTAGTTAATATTTGTTTTGTATAATAATTGTAGAAATGTTTCCTATATATGATCCAGTATGTATTTTATTGGAAATGCCATTTTCCAGATGGAAAATCGAGGACAAAAAGGATTTTTTAAATTGCGAGAGACCTGTGCCTTATTCTGTTGATATGGAAAAAAGGGGAAGTCAAAAGACAACGTGTACATTCAAAAGTTTCGGAATGAAGTCGTTGTGTGTTGTATGGAAGTGTTCATTTAAAAAAACTTATCTGTATGCCATGTTTAATTGTGTGTGTAAAGTCGGGCGTGGGCAATTAGAAGGGATTTAACAATTTTGGGAACGTCACGCAAGGCTGTCGTAACCACAAAGCTTCTTTGGAACATACATGTACGGTGAACGTTAATGTTCACAGAAGTCCACAAGCCAAAGTAATATTTCTATTTTTTATAAAATCTAAATGAAAATCCTTCTCACGAATGTCAATTTTTCGGTAATATTGCAAATGCAACTAAACATTTCCAGATTCATTTAAAACCGTTTGACCTTGAATATTTCAAAATTTTTGCCAGCACTTGCGGTGCTTTTTTTTTCTTTTTAGTCAATCAATTAATATGCTTCACCTATTCTCAATGTCACGAGTCACCACTGCAGTAATCATTGATATTTGACCATATATATGTTAGGCTTTTCTGTTAACTTTTCCCCTCTGAACACCTCTTCGGAATTTTGGGGGTTCCTTCCCAATCACCCTGTATAAAAAGCAATGCTGTAGCATGACACTCCCAACAATTAATCACCGAACAGCTACTGATTATGTGCCAAACCTGGAATAGGAAATTCAACCTTATGGTTTTCGGCTCAAATAGACTTTTAGTTGAACATCTACAAATAAATAGGTATCTATATAAAATAATAGAGATCAGTGATAGGTTTTTTAAACACATTATTAGAGAATTAGGTGATATATTTTTTCTTAAGTAGGTCATCAACGGTAAATTTGAAAAAAAAGCTTAACTTGAAAAAATATTGCAAATTAATTAAAAATAACTGTAAGGTTATGGAGGTTTTTAGGTTAGGTTAAATGTGATAGCAATTTATGTGATAATTTTACAAGTAGAATCGCCACTGAATTTTTTTTCTCATAGAATCCAGACACCCTGTATTTTTAGCCTTTACCTCTATATATTGTATAAAAATTGGCAAATTCATTTTTATCAATTATAACTATTACAAGTACTAAAATTAAATTTTACTTACCAAGAGACAATTTGTGGAAACAAAGGTGTAAACACTAAGTATGTTAAGGCAAACCAAAACGTTGCAAATAATATTCCCACAATTGCTCCCCATAGTACTTGCCAAATAGTATGGTACTCTAAATATATTCTACTTACGCTAACTAAAAGTGCCATTAATAATGAGGAGGAAATTATTAAAAATTTTGATAAATTTTCTATTATTGTGTTATTATTCATGTGATGTAATCTAAAACAATTTAAAAGAATTAAAACAGTATAAAAACAGATTTTCTCAAAATCACTTACTTTATAAAAACAAAATAAATTATATAGGTGGCAAAAAACCAAACAAATTGAGCATGTGAAGATGGCATACCATACTCAACAAAAATATTTTCACGTCTTAGTGGTCTTGTCTCACAAATAGTATGTTTCAAGCAATAATTAAGAGCCTCTGAGCATAATGTTCCCAAGAAAAAAGTAATCTAAAAATAATATATGTAACAAAATTCATTTATTCACATTGAAATTTACTCAACTGTATGTAAATCGCGTCTAAAAAGAATTAGTGCTATGAAACCAGATCCAATTCCAAAAGGAGCCAGACTAATTAGGGCTAAAAACTTTCCTATTATATCTCCTATAAAATAAAAGTGTTTTAAATATAATAAACATTGATAGTATATGGACTTTAGAAAACAAGCTAAATAGTCAGATTAATTAATAAATAAAATTATCATTATGGCATCATACCTTTTGGATATTCTACTAATGTTAAAGTAAGTGGAACCCATTCTGTTCTGTCATTATTTTTAACAGAATCTGGAAAATAATTTTCATCAACATTAAACGTGGCCATTTTTCATTTTATGTCGTTTAACTGTCAAGTTGTCACACTGTCAAAACAAAACGCAGCAACAACTCGAGCGTTTTAAATTTTTATAGTAGGCAGTAGGCACAACGATTTCAGTCAGTAGGTATGAAATCTTTGGATTCCACATAATCTGTAGGCATTTTAAAGCCCATAGGCATAGAATCACAGATGAATCCATGGAATGAGGAGAGGGAGAAGGGAGAAAGAACAGTGGCGTTGAACAAATACATACGTTGGCCGTACTTAACAGACGGGTGAAGAC
>NW_019418012.1:0-25213 GCF_000390285.2 Anoplophora glabripennis
TGTTGACCCATTCTTTCTGACTCACCCTGTATATATATTGATTTGGACAACTACTTGTGCGATATATGAGCGTAAACATTAACAATTTGGAAGATTTTAAAATTTTGGAGTCCGTGGTAAAGCGTTACAAGTACAACTTACTCGATGAAGATGTTGATGGTCTTCGAAAAATAGAATCGGCTCCATCGAAAAGAAAATTGATTGAACCATCACCACCACCACCAGAAGCAGCAGCAGCAACACACCGAAACTATTCATCCTTCAGTTTTGAGGAAGCTGAAGAAATTAATTTAATAGGGGACGAGGAAAATAATGTTGATGTTAAAATAAAATACATATCAAATTTATACAGGGTGATTTTGAAAGTGGGGTAGTAATTTTAGTATGCGCCTACTTATTTCAAGAACAAGTGTTATACAAAAAATAGAAGAATAAAATGTTATTTATAAAAAATCAGAAATAACTCACCTATTTTCGCATTTTTAAATTATGTAATCCGGTCCTGTACACTCATAGCAAATGTTCAAAATTATTTCCGTTTTCCTGTAAACAAAACCTAGCCCGGCGGACCCATGATTCAGTGCAAGAAGTTAACAGCCCATCATGTTGGCGGATTGTTTCGGCAGCGTTTTCTATCCTTATTCGTAATTCTTCAACACTGGCGACTTCAGGGCCATCATACACTAACATTTTCATGTGTCCCCATAGGTAAAAATCACAAGGATTTAAGTCCGGAGCACGTGGAGGCCATAGAATTGGTCCATTACGTCCGACCCATCTGTCATTAAAAACATTGTTTAAATGATCACGTACTTCACGCCGAAAATGAGGCGGAGCGCCATCGTGTAAATACCACATATTTTGACGAACATGTAACGGAATTTCTTCAAGTAATTCGGGTAAATTATTCTGTAAGAAATGCAGATAATCTAAACCAGTTAGCCGATCCGGTAAAATGACAGGTCCAACAAGCTTTCCGTGTACAATTCCTGCCCACACATTTAAGGAAAATCTTTGCTGGAAGTTTGTTCGTCGAATTTCATGGGGATTTTCTACAGCCCATACATGTGTATTATGGAAGTTATTTATCCCATTTCTAGTAAAAGTCGCTTCATCCGTTACCAAGATACGACTCGTAAAATTTTCGCTAGCATTGTTTTGTTGCAGTAACCATTCACAAAATTGAACTCTCTTAGGGTGATCCTCGGGTAGTAATGCGTGCACACGTTGTATGTGGAACGGATAAAGTTGATTTTCTCGTAAAGTTTGCCATACTTTGCTTTGGGATACATTTACCTGGTGTGAAATTTTTCTCGTACTCGTTGTGGGGTTCTCCTCAACGATATCCAAAATCTCTTCTTCAGCCTGCATCATTCGCAAAGGACGAGCTCGTCCAGCGTGATTTCCACGGTTTTCTTGCAGTTTGCCTGTATCCCGGGCTCGTTGTGTTAAATAAACAAATCGTCTTGCAGAGGGATGAAACCTACGAGGAAATTTCTGTGCATAGCGTCGAGCAGCATGCGCCGAATTTTGATTACACTCTCCGTACACTAACAACATATCCACAAGTTCATTATTACTATACACATGGGCCATTGTTTTATCACTCTGCCAGCAAATTAACATAAAAAGATACTAAATACACAATACAAAACACCAAAATGATAACGAAAACACAATTCGTTTATAATACATACTAACTGAAGGAAGCGTGACAATCAAAGCAAGGACTGCGCGCGCTACTTAACACGTGGCTTATCGATAACGTATCGGCCAACATTAGCGTGTTCCGTTGCTTCACCTATTAGGGTAAGTTAGGGAGTTACAGAGTCGGCTTCAAAATTTGCAATAACTTTATACTCAGTTATCTCGGTTATAAAAACACATTTATTAGAGCAATTTTTTGTAAAATTATTTATTTTAATGCCTACTGTCATCAGTTAAAATTAATACCCCACTTTCAAAATCACCCTGTATTGTTTTTATTGTATTCCCTCTAATATACATATACCAATAGTAAATGAGAAATACATTTTCGAGTGTACAATTTGACTCATTAAAACAATGTCTTTGACAATGAAAAGATTTAAATATTGATTTCATTTCGTAATATGACATACAATTTTCTTCTTCTTCCAAATTTTTTATAAAACAGTTCAGAGGTAATCTATCTAACCATTTCTTTTGTTGACTTCCTTTTAAGTCATAGCCGTACTTTACTATTACCATCGGCTCCTTCAATAGGTATATTATTTTTTATAAAATTTTCAAGACAACTTGTTTATATCTTCATAATTTATATTCCAGTCGTTGTTTTTTTCCCATTCCAAACCATGATGATTATTAGTTATCCAATTAGTTTGTTTTTGAAATTTAAATTTTAACTGTTTTGCACAAATTGGAAGATTTACTGTTGCATGTGCATAACAACCACTTGCAGTATTAAGAATGGAAATTTCTTTACACAAAAATGTTGTGTTTCCAAACTGGAAACCTTGTAAATCGACAATAAACATTTTTTCTGCTGCTTAGATATGTACACCTCGTAAACTAAACAACTGACTAAAAAATATAAAATATCTCTATTTATTTTGTTGACTTTCTAGAATTCTACGATTTGCGCTCCAAGAATGCTTTTGCTAAATCAATTCCTTATTTCGATCCTCATACGCGCATGCAGCACATTTATAGTTACGTATAACACTTTCTCCACCACATTTTATACATTTGTATGCATATCTAGTAGGGATAGGCATTTCTTAATTACAGAATTCTTACACGACCAGTTAAGGGTTCGTAATTCACGTACTATTCATGCAGAACTAAACAAAAAGCAGATGTGTTGTCGGGTATATCTCCTATAGTTTCAAACTCTATTCTTGCGTCTATTGTTCCATTTTTTATTTGTTCATTTTGATAGGAACAGTCAATCACAAACAACGGGGCATCCGATTTAAATTTACTAACATTTAATAAAGGTTCACATATTAGTTTTTTATTAAAATAATAGAATTGTTGAAATTTAACATACATATTATATGCTAGTGCATACTGATTATTAGGGAAATTCANGTTAAAATCGCCAACGATTATTATATCAGAGTTATATATCTCATACAATGATTCGAGGGCCCAAAACAGTTTTTCATAAGAGTCTGTAACAACTTATATGTTACGGTAACGGTATGTAAATAACAAACATATATACATTGCGGTTATTTACCTTAAATTTAGTAGAGACAATGTCAATAAAGTAAATATCGTCAAAAATATTACGATCAAATTTGTAATTGAACTCGGATGCGTTAAATTTCTTATTAATTGCCAGTAAGACACCAACCCCTTTACTAGTACCAGTAGAGATAAAATTTTGATCTGTGCGGAAAACATCATAATGATTGTTATCAAACAACTCATCGTTATAAAAACTATCATTCAGCCAAGTCTCGGTAAAAGCAACAACATCGTAAAGTGCAACTGAACTGTTAACAAATAAGTCATTTATCTTAGTGCGAACGCCTCGAGTATTTTGGTAATAAAATGTAAAACTAGGCGAACAGGAAGAATTGGGCTTGACCTTAAAATTATTCACAGTAGAATTATTTGATTGCTATTGTGGAGAAATAATGTTATCTCTAAATTTTTTAAGAGTTGAGATATAAACATGGCATGTTTTGTCCCAGACAGCATGGTCGGCACCAACAGGGTCTTTACTGTTCTTATTATAATTGATACAATTTATACAAGAATAATTATTAGGCCGTGGACACTCATCCAGCTTATGATTTTTAGCACATAAAGGACAAATATTAACAGAAGATGTACATTGTTTTGCCAAATGGTGATATCCACAACATTTATAACATCTCCGCAACTCAGTTGCATCAAAAACATTGCAATAATCATAGCCAACAAATAACTTACCATTATTCAATAATTTATGATATGTACTCACGTCTGTCTGAATCATGGCATGATATACCCTTCCGTTTTTTTTTTTGGATTGTATACAAGATATTACATTAAGAACACTATTTTCATGTACGATATTAGAATTTTGGGTTCTTATATAACTAATAAGGCTCGTCCAGCTTCTCAGATAAACCTACTATCTTAAGTCTGGGATTTAATACTGGAACTTCTTTAATTGTGTAATTGTCACTTAATTTGCCATCAACAAGTTGTTTGAATTTATTATAATCTTCAGTACTTCCACAACTGACGTATAAACCACCATCTCGAATTCCCTTAACTTTTGTAATATTGACGTTAGATTCAACAGGGTGTACGTTTTTTATCATATCAAGCTTCGTTGTTGCATGATCTTGTTTGATTTTAGGTTTAACAACGAGTGCAGGATGCCTTTTAGTTATATTAGCGTAACTTGCTTTTGAATTCCCTTGTACAGCAATTTGATCAATTTTCGGTTTAAGTTCATCTATTTTTGGAACAATAAACTCACTTAAATTATTTTGCACAGCAGTTTGAATTTCATTCATAAATTGGGTCAAAACTTCAGACTTGAATTTGTTAAAAAGATTAGAGAACTCTGACAGCTTTTCTTTTAGTTTAATATCAACAGAAGAACACAGTTTAGTAAAGCCCTCATTGATACGTTGGAGATTAGCAGTATACTCCTTCGCAGTATTATTTTCCAATATGGAACACTTCTTTTTGCAGGAATCGCAGAGGAAAAATAAGTTAGTAAGTTTTTATTGTATTCCCTCTAATATACATATACCAATAGTAAATGAAAAATACATTTTCGAGTGTACAATTTGACTCATTAGAACAATATCTTTGACAATGAGAGGATTTAAATATTGATTTCATTTCGTAATATGACATACAATTTTCTTCTTCCAATTTTTTTATAAAACAGTTCAGAGGTAATCTATCTAACCATTCCTTTTGTCGACTTCCTTTTACGGCTATGACTTTACTATTATCATCGGCTCTTTCAATAGGTATATTATTTTTTATAAAATTTTCAAGAAAACTTGTTATATCTTCATAATTTATATTCCAGTCGTTATTGTTTTCCCATTCCAAACCATGATGATTATTAGTTACCAAATTAATTTGTTTTTCAAATTTAAATTTTAACTGTTTTGCACAAATTGGAAGATTTACTGTTGCATGTGCATAACAACCACTTGCAGTATTAAGAATGAAAATTTATTTACACAAAAATGTTGTGTTTCCAAACTGGAAACCTTGTAAATCAACAATAAACATTTTTCTGCTGCTTAGATATGTACACCTCAATGTAAACTAAACAACTGACTAAAAAAATATAACGTGTCTCTATTTATTTTGTTGACTATCTAGAATTCTACGATAGGCGCTCCAAGAATGCTTTTGCTGAATCAATTCCTTATTTCGATCCTCATACGCGCATGCAGCACATTTATAGTTACGTATAACACTTTCTCCACCACATTTTATACATTTGTATGCATATCTAGTAGGAATAGGCATTTCTTAATTATAGAATTCTTACACGACCAGTTAAGGGTTCGTAATTCACGTACTGTTCATGCAGAACTAAACAAAAAGCAGATGTGTTGTCGGGTATATCTCCAATAGTTTCAAACTCTATTCTTGCGTCTATTGTTCCATTTTTTATTTGTTCATTTTGATAAGAACAGTCAATCACAAACAACGGTGCATCCGATTTGAATTTACTAACATTTAATAAAGGTTCACATATTAGTTTTTTATTAAAATAGTAGGATTGTTGAAATTTAACATACATATTATATGCTAGTGCATACTGATTATTAGGGAAATTCAAATTTAAGTTTTCGTAAGGGTATGACTGAGAGTTTAAATACAATTTAATATTCTGTAAATTACAGTGATCAAATTTACTATTATCCTTTTTTAAATTATTTCTTTTATCTGTTTGAAAGCCGAAAATTATAAATCTCGGTTTCTCCAGGAACGTGGATGATTTTAAAACCCATGTAAATATATGGCTTGCTTGAAGTGTTGGATAAGTGAATAATTCCCATCTTCTATGCACTATTGATATTGGATTATTTTTTTCAATGATGTTAAGTATTTTTAATTTTTCATAATCACTAACTGAATAATGAGGAACTTTCCAAACAATTTTATTAATGGTTATTTTTCCTTTTTCAGCACCGGTTTTTTCAAAGTATGCATTCAAATCGTCACTTGCACGAATTAATACAAGCTCTTGGCGTAAATTTATTAGAGCTTTTTTGTAATCTTCAGCAAATCCTAGTATTGTTGAAAGAGGCCAACATATATCAAATTTTCCAGTTGAGGTATCGAAAAAGTGATCATTATCAAAAGGATTCCATCCTGCATTCATTAAAGCTGTACTTTCATGAGGTGTGAACAGAAATATATGATTTCATTGTGGTAGTTATTCCTGGATTTTTTACTCTGTCAATTATCACTCCACCAAGTTCAAGTCTAATTTCTTCAAATAGAAATGCAATAAAATTGTTAACTAATTTACACTGAGCAGAAACATTTCCAGTTCCGTTGTGTTTTTGTAATTGCCCTTGAATTTGTAAGTAGCTTTCTCCTGGTACAGTTAATAATTCCTGTTGTTGTATTATTATTCTACATTCATCATTGTATTTTAGTTCACCAGATGTATATGACTGATAAGAATGAAACTCAACATTTGTAATTGAATCATCAAATACAACTTTTTCATTTACATTTAATACACCGTTCATTTTTTTAGTTTAAAACCAATTGAGGTTAAATATGCTTTGTTTTCTAACGTTAATGCTTCACTTTTCTTTTTCCTACTAATGTTTTTACTGTAAGGTACCTCATTTATATCTGTACAATTTTCACTGTTATTATTTATTATATAAGGCATATTAAATCGAATTACCATTATTATTGTTATTTCTCCACCTTTCTTAAATGTAATGCTATCGTTATGACTTCTGTTCTGAAATTAACAGGATCTCCATTCTGATCAATTATTTTTAATGTTATATTATAGATGACATGCGTATTAATAGGTACATAAATGACATTCATAGATCTCTCAACTATATTATATCCAGGTGGATCTGTTGGGAAAAATGAATGTATCGTATGAACTGAATCTCCATTGTTAAAGGAGGTTAATATGCTAGTTGAAATAAAACTAATTTAAAGTAGTATTTATACATTAATTTATTAAAAATTTTATACAAAGATGTCCACAATTAAATTATATTGCTGATATCTTTCATGATTATAAAAAATGTTTGTTAGTCCTGTAGAAATAAGATATTTTATAGCTTTTTTTGGAGGTAATAAATTCCCAAAACTATCAAAATAGTTTACAATGTTATCATTTTTTTTACAAGCTACCCAGTGAATTCCTGGTCCCATGTCATTATCTAAATTAATTATTCCAGTTTCCATTTTACGTATTCTTTTTGGTAATCTATCTCTTGAGAATACGCCACGGAAATAGGGTATTTTATTTCTATACTTCTCAATATCAAGATTTGTCTGTTTGGTAATTTTATTTTATAAAATGACATTTCACTTGTTGTTTTCAGTGGCCTAAAAAAAGACCCAGTCCTTTTTTGTATAGTTTTAAAAATAACCCCCTTCCAATTGCGATAGCTTCCGTTTTTTTATTATGTCTTTGTGCCTCATTCAACTCTTGCTGTGCTACTTTTGCTTAATTTACTGCTTTTATAATACCCGATGCGCCTCCACTTAAAGTCCCAAGAGCACTAAGCCCAGTAAATATAGGAATTAACGGTAATACTCCTCCAGTTTTTGGTATTTTTATTACTCGACCAACTTTAATGTTTTTCTTTTGTTTTCTTACAGTTTTAAAAGCAGCGGAAATAGCATCGCCTACTGTTTTTGATTTACCTCTTGATAATTTTCTTTTAATATAATTTGTAATTCTAGAAAAATTGATATTTTGCCTTTTTTGTTGTTTTTTCTTTACACGTTTTTTAGTTTTTCTAGTTCTTTTAACCTTCATTATTGTTGTTGTTTCTAGCAATGCTAATACACAGACTGTCTGTAATTTAAACTATTCTCGGCTTTTTAATATTCACGTTTTCATTATCGTCATCATCATCGTCATCATCCTTATCATATTTACGCTTTCTCTGAGGATTCTAGGGTATCGGTTATTTTAATTTTCTTACTATTTTCTTCATCATCATTTAATTTAGGTTTTATTGATTTTAAAGAGAAATTAGGTTTATTATTATTTATCAATTTTACCTTCTTTTCATAAATCACATCTCCACTACTTTTACGTGTTCTTTTCAAAGATTTACTATGCGCATTCAAGTTATTTTCTTCATCAACCAACATAATATTCGCATCCTTCAATATTTTCTTTTCACTTTTCTTTTTATTTCTTTTTGTGTTATTTCTTGGTATTGATTTCTTCTTCTTTGGTATAGTAATTAATTTTGTTTTATGTGCAAGGATGGCATTTAAACAATTTTCAACGTTTTGTTTAACTAAATATTTTTCACAACGATTTAAGATTATTTTACAGGGTTTTTCGTTAGATGATAATCCCATACCTAATTTAACTTTAGTCTTCATTGCAGCAGCAACACCAAGAGCAGCTATTTTTTCTTTCCAGTTGGAGTCTTTAGCAAGAAATCTTTTTAGAGCTTGTTTTTCCAAAATTTTATCTGCTGAATGTCTGTATTTTAAATTCTCACTATTTGCATAAGCAATATCATGATCCTTGCATGCAGATCAAGACCATTTATACCCTTATCCCCTCTCTGTAGACGTTCTTCCAATCGAGTGTTAGGTCCACAAAATTGATAACCTGGTAGATGTAATTCATGTGGTATGGCATACATCATACAATGTCTTATCTAAAATACCTCTACCTGATTGGTATCTCATCATAGTAAGAGTTTGTATATAAATGGTTGTAAATTCAATAAAAACTTTTTAAATAGTAAATTCTCTGCACAATGAAAGTTGTTAAACAAAAAACATCACTCGACGTCGACAATGTTGATCTGTTAAAAAATCAAACTATAAAACATAGTATTTTGTTCCCAATGACGTTACGTTGTTTAGTGATTGGTCCATCGAATTGTGGAAAAACTAATGTTACCGGCAATTTACTGGAACATATAAATGGTTTGAAATTTGAAAATGTATGTGTATATTCTAAAAGTCTTAATCAGGCAAAATATATATATTTAAGAGAATTACTGACACCAATAAAAGGAATTAAATACTTTGAATTTAACAACTCTGAAGATATAATGACACCATCAGAGGCACCCCCAAATACAGTATTTATATTTGATGATGTAGCCTGTGATAAGCAAGACGTTATAAGAGATTATTTTAGTAGAGGGAGACATAATAACATTGATTGTTTTTATTTGTGTCAAACATATGTTAAAATTCCCAAACACCTTATACGAGATAATTCAAATTCATTTATTATTTTCAAACAAGATAATATTAATTTAAAGCATTTATATCAGGAACATGTTGATACTGATATGAGCTTTGATCAATTTAAAAAAATTTGTTCTCTGTGCTGGAATCAACCGTTTGGTTTTCTATCTATTTTTAAAGATTGTGAAACTGATAAAGGTAGATATAGAAAAGGGTTTGATCATTTCATTTATATTTAAATAATTGTTCATATAAAACAGGTAGCTGTTTCGTATATGATCTCTAATTAACAGGTAGCCGTTTAGAAGCTGTTTAGAACCTGTTTAGAACCTGTTTAAATACCTGTTTTTAAAATGAGAGTTGATAAAAAAGAAAAAGAATTGAAGAGGAGACTTCATATTAAGCGAAAAATAATAAGACATAAATTAAATTTATTAAAACAAGGTGATATTATACAAGAAGATGCATTAGATCCAATCACGAAACACCTAAGAAATATTGAAAAACAAATAACTAATAATAAAAACAATGATTCTAAATTAAAAACGAAAATAGAGGAAGGAAAAACTATTTTACCTTCCTCTACATTAAAAAATAAATCTTTAGTAAGTTTTCTAGACAAAGCCAATGAGGAAACATTTATAAGTGAAGGTGATGAAGATAACACAGAAAAATATCAAATTGATGAAAATGAAGCCTCAATAGTTGAAGAAATTTTAACTTCTACATCATCATCATCAACACAAGAAGAAAATAAAGAGTATCCAGAAACTGTTGTAAATGAATATTTAGGACAATATAAATGGCTGCCTAGATGAAGATGAACAATTTGATACAAAATATGGAATAAGATTCAATCCTTCAGATGAAACTTTTCATATAGGTGATTCGAGAATATTTATAGATGATAATGATGTTATATAAAATAAACGTTACAAGGAAACACCAGGATTTTATGAATTGCTGTTTAAAAAAGCATCCACTAAGTATACAAAGGAGGATCTAGAAGAAAGTCTAATGTTCTAATAAGTAAGTTAGCATAAACACAAGGACACGACAAATATCACACAACACCGACAAGTGAAATAATGAAAGTAGACACACACTACAAAATGCCACACACACTTTACACGAACAATAAAAGTCAAGCAACTAAAGTCAATAATCCCTCAATCACCTGCAAAACAAATATTGCATTGTAGTTAAACGAAATATTAAATTAAGAAAAAAAAAGAAATCTAACGCATTTACAGGCATATTAGTTCCAGCCATCTCTTCTGTTTACTTGAAAACTCTTTTTTCTCACTGAAGTCTATTGTTATTGTTTTTCCTATAATTACATCTGCTCCTGTACAAAACCTTAAGAATTTTTTTAAGGTAACAGTTGAACTTTCACGTATAAATTTTCTTAAATTGTAAACTGTATTCTGTCTTGTCTTTGATAATCTTTACATGAAATTAATTTTAGGACATTTCGTGGATTAATAACTTTCGATTTATATATTGTCATTAGTTCATCTTCAGAGATAAAATCATGTAGGTAATACATCTCTCCATGCGTTTATTACAAACATAGGTTTTTGTATCAACTCCTTATGAGCTAATACCTCCAAAATTTTTAAAATATTTTCAACATTTGGACGAATTTTACAGCCTAATTCGGACAAAACATCAAGAAGAGCATCTTGATCAACTTGGTCGAAATGTGTTACTACGTCTTCAAGAAGTGTTTTATCATCTGAATTTACATACGATAATAATGATTTATTCAAATCAGTTATTCTTTTACCAAAGATGACCGTTTCCATGAAAACATCTACAATCTCAATTGGAAAATAGTTCGTTTCTTTGTGACCCCTGCATAAAATTAAAGCGATGACCTTCCATTTTTCTGAGTTAAAGTCATGCCTTACGTACGGAATTTTTATATTAGCACCAACGGTACACCTTTCCATGAAGTGAAACCAGAACTCTGACAACACGTCTCTAAATATGCCTCCAGCATCTTCACCATTATGTCCTATCATTTTTATTTTAATGGGTGGGCCGCCTTTTCCCATAGTCATGAATATTTTAATAAGCTCATCAAATACGTGCCCCCGCCGAAGAAATAGAACATTGTAATCGCTATATTCTATGTCAGTGTTACTTGGTGTCTCCGATTGAGTAGTATCAACTGAAATATTTTCAATAATATACACTTCATTATCGGCAAACATTTATTCTGGCACAAAATTCGAGTAAAACTGTCTGAGTCCATTAAAGTCCTACCATACGTCTGAGTTAGATGTAGTGGTTATATTGCTACGAATGGGTGCATCCTGATTCTGAATTAAATCTACTACTTGTTCATTGGGTTCGTCACTTGTTTCAATAGGATCAGGGTGGGTCTTAGTTATAGTTTGTACAATTTCTTTAGTAGCTAGATATACCTTCACTTTGCAATTTGAAAATTTAGTTTTTTCGAACATATCTTCAACAGTTACATGACTTTCTATTTGAGTACATTGAAAGTCCTTCAGGTTAACTGAAAATTTTTCCAAATTTCCTTTTGGGGAAAATTACTATCTGTCACAACTAATTCTCCACAAACTTGTTTCCAAGGCAACTAAGCGCATGTTTCCAAAGCATAATATGTTTAATGTAGAAAATAAATCAAAATGATTTCGTATTCATCGCATGCAAGCAATGTTATTTTAGGGTTTTTCTCGAAAACGGTTAGATTTATCGAAACAAATAAAATATACCTTTTTTATGTTAAAAGGTTAGGAGAACAAAAATATTCAGTCAAAAGTCGCATAAAGTGTAGCACAAAAAAGTTGGAACCATTCAAATCAAAATAAAGGCTGGTATGTGGCGCCCTCTACAAAATGCGAAAAAACGGTGGGCAAATTTATAATCCTCATCCCGAAAAACCCCCATATAGGAAATTTCGTCAAAATATTTTGAGTGTGGCAAAAGATATTGCAAAAAAACTGCAAATAAAATTTAACTTTAACACCCTGTAACTCCGTTAATAATCAGTTTTGGAAAAAATGTTATAGAAAGAGGTAGCATTTATTTTCAGTCTAGAATTATCCCCTGAATTTTTTGCTCATAATTTCCGGACACCCTGTATCTAGGAAATCCAAAGTCTATAATTTCTTGTTATTAGTAAAATACTAACCTTGATAAATCAATATTTTTCAAGGAAAAACAGAAATCGTCGCCTTCTGGACACCGCGTGATACGCATTAGTAATATATTTGCTACACACTCTGCGCCGACGTACGACGACGTTTTTATGGTAACGTTGCGACCTGTAAGCGAATTATTTGAGAGTGGTGGGGAATATTCACTTTGTCCGGGGTATTCGCTTTGCCCGGGTTTCCCCTATTCTTAATCGGTACCTTTAGAAACCACTTTCTGCAAGATTACATCATTTACTTCAAAGGAGTTTGAGATAAGGGCCATCAAAAAACAATTTTTTTCAACTTAAAATAATTTGTATCTGTAAAACGGACCATTAAATGAAAAAAAAAAACGTACGTGTTAACTTGAAAAACGGGACACACTGTATATAAACTTATATTATTATATTTATGGAAAAAATTAAATTATTTCTCTACAACTTACGTTTATATGTAACTGACTTTTCTTTGCTCGTTTGAGCACTTTTTTCCTTTTCTTTTTGTTCTAAAAATAAAATTAAAAGTACTTATTAAATTTTACCTTGCATTTTGATTAATTTTAATTCTTTAAACTGCATATTACTAAAAAAATTAACAATCAAGAATAAAGTATTACAATTTTTTCAAGGGATTGTCAAAAATAAATTAAGTATGTAGGGGAACCACGGGTAAGACGGGGACGCTAAGCATTTATATTAATGAAAATAAAACCAATCGGTGAAAAAGTAAAATTTATTCCAAACATTCTTTGGATAACATCCATAACTCTTTAGGCATAAAAGTATTCGGCTTAACATACACCAAAAAACTGAAAAATGTATTAATTTATAAACAGAAAAATATCCCATCTTGACCCGGGCACGGGGAAAGATGGGGTAGCCCCCGGGGTAAGATGGGGTTTATTTACAAAAATCGCATATGTGGCCGATTTCCAGAGGGTCACTTTCGTCCACCCCGGCGCAAGAATTGTGGGACCATCTTTGACATACCTGACATGCAACCCATCCTTCAGTGGACTCCGAATACCTGTGATCACAGTATAAACATTCCGTGGCATTTTCAGCTGTATTTATAACAACATCATGTGTCCCGTTCGTTTTCTTTTTAGGCTGTCTTCTCAATGACTTTTGGTTTTTTCTTTGCTACGGAGGGAGTATTCTTAGCTTCTTCAAGATCTCTTTTATACGGCGGAGAGGTAAGGATTGCTGTTTTGCCTCGACGGCAATTCTTTCTTTTAGCTTTCATACCTACAGTAGGAACAGGCATTATCTGACTTGGAGTATAATGTTCAAAGCTGCTATTTAAGTTACGGCAAGCTTTTTTTGCAGAGAAGGCAAGCGAACAGTTTTATATGGAAAGTCACATGGCGGTGGGGTTTTATATAAAGGACTGTGGCGCGACATTGCGAGCATACTTAAAGGAAGATTATCATCATTATCTGAATTTTGGTAGCTAGTAGACGGAACCACATCGCTTATGTTAGGCTGAACATCTATATGGGCCTGATAGCTAGTAGATGGGAGAACCTCGGGAAGAACTTCATTTATCAACACGTATGGTTGAGAAAGTTGATGGAAACTGGTAAACGGAATGTCATTGTTACTTATGTTTGTCTGAATGTCTTTAAGATTTTGGCGGATGGTAGAAGGAAAAATAACTGAATTTGTACTAGCATGTGGTTGAGGAACTTGCTCATCCCCATAAGATTTATGTTCGTTGTTTCTACAGCAAGAAAATCGGCATCTGTAAAGTTCTCAGGGTTGAATGGCCATATACCGCATTTACGAAATCCGTTGATGGCTGTGGACATGATGGCGGCTTGTATACAAGCTTTTCCAAAAATTTCGCTTATCTGAAACATGCTTAAAACTCTACCTGGATTGGACCTAAGCCAAGCGATTGCAGCTTGGTCGTAGTATACACTCAAGGGCTTCATAAAAGAAACATCTAGTGGTTGAAGCCTATGTGTGCAATGAGGGGGGAAGCAGATTATAACCACGCCGTTTTCTCTAGCAACGTCTATAAGCTCGATGTTCTTGGTGTGAGTAGCGTGACCGTCGAGTAAAAGCAGCACAGGGTTGTCTTTGCTTGCTCTACTGAATTGAATGAAACTTTTGAACCAAGAGACAAATACGTCTGTAGTCATCCATCCGCTGGCATTACAATGGGAAGTTGTTCCTCGTGCCGAGTTGTTTAATAATTGAGCTTTCATGCGCTTGCGAGGGAAGATTAGCATTGGCGGCATATAGCTTCCTGCAGCGCTAACACAAATTTCGACGGTAACTGTTTGTCCTCGTTCAGCTGACGATAATGATCCCACTTGCTTCCTACCCCTGCGTGAAATTATCTTGGATTTTGTTTTAGAAACCGATGAGATGCCTGTTTCATCACAGCTGTAAATCCTATCAGACCCTAACTTATATTTATTTAATACAGCACCCAAAAGTTCATAAAATTTTGCAACGGAGATCTTATTGAATCTCATAGCTCTGGCAGCTGAGGTTGCTTCGGGTTTTCTTATTGATAAGTCACAATGACGTTTTAAAAACCCTATGACCCAATCGACACCAGCGAGTTTGGCTGTTGTATTAAATCTGCGTTTCTTACCATTTTTGACAGCCAATTGATAGGCCAAACTTCTCAGCTCCAGCGTATTAGTCCGAATAACCTTGCTTCCATTTCTTTTAAATATTCGACTAATTCATTTTCTTCTTTTTTTACTGAAAATTGTTGTAATTGGTCCTAACTGGGTAAATATAAGTTCATTTCACCTTTGGTTTTAATCGCATTAACGTGTCTTTCCAACGTTGTTTGTGGCACTGAATATTGCAATGCCGCTTTGCGGTAACCCATTTCTTTGTTTAAGACTTTTTCAACGGCCTGTTTCATACTTTCTTTGGACCACTCTCCCCTCGATGTGTTTTTTATATTTGCGAACCATTGTACTGAAAACAAACACCTATTTTAATAGTGCATGTATCTTTTAATTAGTAATAAATTTTTCAATATGATTTCTTAGGAACAGAAATATTGGGGCAAGATGGGGTACCCAAGAAATATAGAACCCCATCATGCTCCAAACCCCATTTGTTACAAAAGTTGTTTTATTACCTTTTCCAATCGACTTTAAAAAACAAATGCTTTTGGCTAAATACGCCCCTATGCTGGTAAACTGTAGTGAGAATAATGTTTTTTGCTTTAACTGAATGCACACTTTTTGACACCCGATGCTTTAAGCCGTAAAATAAGATCACTCATACGTAAAACTCATAAATCAGTCATAACCTCCAAACGGTGTACTTCGAACTGCTGTTCTGCAATCACTGAGCAGAATTGTCGTCTAGGGAGTCCAAGGTTATGCAGTAAAGCTATCCATACGTGTTAGGTTTTGGAGTAAGTACAGGTACCCCGTCTTACCCCTAGTTCCCCTACGTGTTAACTTGAAAAACGGACACACTGTATATAAACTTATATTATTATATTTATGGAAAAAATTAAATTATTTCTCTACAACTTACTTTTATATGTAACTGACTTTTCTTTGCTCGTTTGAGCACTTTTTTCAGCATACTCAAAGGAAGATTATCATCATCATCTGAATTTTGGTAGCTAGTAGACGGAACAACATCGCTTATGTTAGGCTGAACATCTATATGGGCCTGATAGCTAGTAGATGGACAACCTCGGGGAGAACTTCATTTATCAACACGTATGGTTGAGAAAGTTGATGGAAACTGGTAGACGGAATGTCATTGTTACTTATGTTTGTCTGAATGTTTTTGATTTTGGCGGATGGTAGAAGGAAGAATAACTGAATTTGTACTAGCATGTGGTTGAGGAACTTGCTCATCCCCATAAGATTTATGTTCGTTGTTTCTGCAGCAAGAAAATCGGCATCTGTAAAGTTCTCAGGGTTGAATGGCCATATACCGCATTTACGAAATCCGTTGATGGCTGTGGACATGATGGCGGCTTGTATACAAGCTTTTCCAAAAATTTCGCTTATCTGAAACATGCTTAAAACTACCTGGATTGGACCTAAGCCAAGCGATTGCAGCTTGGTCATAGTATACACTCAAGGGCTTCATAAAAGAAACATCTAGTGGTTGAAGCCTATGTGTGCAATGAGGGGGGAAGCAGATTATAACCACGCCGTTTTCTCTAGCAACGTCTATAAGCTCGATGTTCTTGGTGTGAGTAGCGTGACCGTCGAGTAAAAGCAGCACAGGGTTGTCTTTGCTTGCTCTACTGAATTGAATGAAACTTTTGAACCAAGAGACAAATACGTCTGTAGTCATCCATCCGCTGGCATTACAATGGGAAGTTGTTCCTCGTGCCGAGTTGTTTAATAATTGAGCTTTCATGCGCTTGCGAGGGAAGATTAGCATTGGCGGCATATAGCTTCCTGCAGCGCTAACACAAATTTCGACGGTAACTGTTTGTCCTCGTTCAGCTGACGATAATGATCCCACTTGCTTCCTACCCCTGCGTGAAATTATCTTGGATTTTGTTTTAGAAACCGATGAGATGCCTGTTTCATCACAGCTGTAAATCCTATCAGGCCCTAACTTATATTTATCTAATACAGCACCCAAAAGTTCATAAAATTTTGCAACGGAGATCTTATTGAATCCCATACCTCTGGCAGCTGAGGTTGCTTAGGGTTTTCTTATTGATAAGTCACAATGACGTTTTAAAAACCCTTGGACCCAATCGACACCAGCGAGTTTGGCTGTTGTATTAAATCTGTGTTTCTTACCATTTTTGACGGCCAATTGATAGGCCAAACTTCTCAGCTCCAGCGTACTAAGTCCGAATAACCTTGCTTCCATTTCTTTCAAATATTCGACTAATTCATTTTCTTCTTTTTTACTGAACACTGTTGTAATTGGCCCTAACGGTAAATCTAAGTTCATTTCACCTTTGGTTTTAATCGCATTGACGTGTCTTTCCAACGTTGTTTGTGGCACTGAATATTGCAATGCCGCTTTGCGGTAACCCATTTCTTTGTTTAAGACTTTTTCAACGGCCTGTTTCATACTTTCTTTGGACCACTCTCCCCTCGATGTTTTCTTTTTATATTTGCGAACCGTTGTACTGAAAACAAACACCTATTTTAATAGTTCATGTATCTTTTAATTAATAATAAATTTTTCAATATGATTTCTTAGGAAGAGAAATATTGGGGCAAGATGGGGTACCCAAGAAATATAGCACCCCATCATGTCCCAAACCACATTGGTTACAAAAGTTGTTTTCTTACCTTTTCCAACCGACTTTAAAAACAAATGCTTTTGGCTAAATACGCCCCTATGCTGGTACACTGTAGTGAGAATAATGTTTTTTGCTTTAACTGAATGCACACTTTTTGACACCCGATGCTTTAAGCCGTAAAATAAGATCACTCATACGTAAAACTCATAAATCAGTCATAACCTCCAAACGGTGTACTTCGAACTGCTGTTCTGCAATCACTGAGCAGAATTGTCGTCTAGGGAGTCCAAGGTTATGCAGTAAAGCTATCCATACGTGTTAGGTTTTGGAGTAAGTACAGGTACCCCGTCCTACCCCTAGTTCCCCTACGTGTTAACTTGAAAAACGGACACACTGTATATAAACTTATATTATTATATTTATGGAAAAAATTAAATTATTTCTCTACAACTTACTTTTATATGTAACTGACTTTTCTTTGCTCGTTTGAGCATTTTTTTCCTTTTCTTTTTGTTCTAAAAATAAAATAAAAAGTACTTATTAAATTTTACCTTAAGGCCCCCATAGACGCTAAGGTTTACCGGAAGGCCGGCCTTCCGGTCTTTAAACCGGAAGGCCAAACCTGTACTCACGGATGCGCCACAGACTATAAGGTTTCATGAAGGTAACCCTTCCGGCTTCTATACCAGAAGGCCAAAACATGTACTCTCGACGTCGGAATACACACTACGTTTTTACAGCGGCTTTGCGTGTTATTTTTGTTATTTTTAGTCAGTATTTTCAAAAATTCGTTTTGACAACATCCGATCGATAATAAAAAATGGCTTTCGAAGAAGACTTGATACTGATAGGCTTGGCAGTCGCTTTACTACCCAATAATAATCATAATAAAAAACAAAAAATAAAACGTAAACGTTCGAAATGGGTGAAACAGTGGTTAAATAGGCAAACACATAACAGTCTTATTAACGAACTGCGGTTAGAACCAGATGACTACCGAAATTACTTGCGGATGAACGAAGAAATATATACCGAGTTGCTAGGGCTTGTTTCTCAAATAATTCAGAAAGAAGATACTATAATGCGACAAGCGATTACTCCTCATGAAAGGTTAACTAGTACTTTGAGATTCCTAGTTACAGGAAGAAATTACGAAGATCTTAAGTTTTCAACTGGCATTTCTGCACAAGCTCTAGGAAAAATAATACCAGAGACATGTAGAGCGATATTTGATGTTCTTCAGGAAAATTATTGCAAGGTAAGTCGAATAACATTTTTCTTTATTAAAAAAACAGATAAATATTATAAGGAATCATTATTTATTATGTATTATGTGGATTAAATGCTCCGTAATAAGAACTTGCTGTTTGTGATTGATCCTGCCAGGAAGGCGGTTGATGATATTCAGAAGCAGTTAAAACCGAAGTTGATGCAATCTCTCCATGACGTTGAGGCAGCAGCCCTGATGTCGTATACATCGCGTTACTTTGTTGAGAGTTGGTTACTGTAATAAAATAAAAATAATAATACACCATAATAATCAGAATATTTTGAATCATACTATTAGTGAGTGGTTGTGATACAATCCAGGATTGCCCATTTAACGATCCACATTTCGCTTCAAAGATGGCATCATTTATAATTTTTTGACAGTATGTAGCCATCTTAGGCGGTAAGGCATCGAATTCCTGCCCAACGTATACACCGTAATTCGAATATTTATTTGGGCTTTGTAATTTGACTGCGACTAATTGTAATACTGTTTCTTGGTGATTTAATGGTTCTGTAGCTTGGCGCTTAGCTACTTTGCTACGTTTCCTTCTTATGGAAGTAGCTGCCGAACTCAGCGATGGTGTAGTAACAGAAGAAATAGGCGATTGCACTGATTCTTGGTCTTGAGAAATTTCTGGTCTGAACCGTCTTTCTGTCGTGATGCATTATCATTTTCTGTGTCGTCATGCTATAAATTGATGTTTCTTATTTTGATTTCTAAAATACATTACTAATCTAATAATATTTGTTTTTACTGTTTCCACGCACAAGACAAGAGTGGGAACAAATAGGACTAGATTTTGAGAATAGATGGCAGTTTCCAAACTGTTTAGGTGCAGTTGACGGGAAGCATGTAAGAATAGTACCTCCAGCAGGAAGTGGATCATACTACTACAATTATAAACAATTTCACAGTATAGTATTGATGGGTATTGCAAATAGTAACTACGAATTAATACTGTTTGATGTGGGTACAAATGGACGAGTATCTGATGGTGGTGTTATTAACAATACATCTTTTTACAAAGCATTATTAAATGAAAAATTAAATTTACCTCCAATAAACCATCGTAATAATCTTCCATATGTATTCATTGGAGATGAAGCTGTTGCTCTTCGAAAGGATTTTTTGAAACCATATAGTGAAAGAGAACTAAATGTTGATCGTTCAAACTTTAATAAACGCTTAAGCAGAGCAAGACGAATAATAAAAATGTTTTTGGCATATTAGCTAGTAGAGTTCGTATATTTCATACAGAAATTGGAATATCAGTGGAAAATATTGAAATTGTAATAATGACTTGCTGTGCACTGCACAATTATTTACGAAATAAAAATCCAAATTATTGCATAGAAGTTTCCCAAGACGACAATTTATGTGTACAACAAGACAATTTGACTTCTCTTCAAAAGGGTCACGGCAGTAGGCGTTCTACTGACGATGCTAAAGAAGTGCGTGAACTATTTCTTCAATATTTTAAAAATAATACCTAATTAATTTAATTTAAAATATGTAACACGCTTGTATATGCAAAACTTTTATAAAATATTAAATAATTGTACCTTAAAACGATGTTTTTGTTCTCATTGGTAACAAATCACATTATTAAAGTAGCCATTTAAAAATACATATATTATAGTAGGTACCTATATAGCAACCTCGTCTTCTTCACTATCGGTTGCTGATAAATTTGCATTTGATTGGCTTTTTCGAGGAACTTCGTGATCATAAAGGAAATCAAGATGATGAAAATACCACAAAGAAGGTTCATATGTTTCTCCACTCAAGCCAGTTCTTTTGCTGGATTTCATTTTTTTCAGTTCCTTCCTGTACGAGCTACGCATATTATTAATTTTTTTAACCACCAAATCTTTTGTTGCTGTTGGATCTACCGTTTTCAACATATCTACCAATTGAGCGTAAGCTGCTATTTTCATTGGTTTGTTTGTATAGTCTTTGCTTTTTATATTGTACAAATACGGCAGTTCTCGATAGCGTTCAATAAACTTTTCAATAAACTCATGAGACCAATTTCTCATATCAGCCATAATAATAAACTATAGTAATAACGTTCACCACTAATAAACCCACTAAAAAATAAAACTCTAGACTGTGTAGACGTCTAGGCATAACAATAAAACCTTCCGGATCGGCCTCCGATGCACATACACGTTACGACTTGTTAAATTACGACACGGCCGGCCGGCAGACAGGCCTCNTGTTTTGTCTGATGAATATAAAAATCGGGTGCTAGTTTATTTCATATCAATTATAACGTGAACACGAGAGCGATGGGCTCTATTGATAAATTTTGACCTCTAAAAGGGCATAATTGCGTAAGTCAACGTGGTCCGCAAGGTGTCTGTTTTAAACTTACCAATGAAAAAGGAAAAAGAAGGAAAACAATTAAAAAATATTGGAGATCCTAAAAATGAAAAAGATGGAACCACGCTAAAATATGTGAATGAAGTAGTGAATGGTTGTAAAGAAGACATCCTTTTAGCAGTGCAAAAATCAGCCAATCTCATCACGAATAACTTAATAGCTTACATAAACAGGGAACGAAATGAAATCGTCGCTGAAGTGACAAAAATTATTCAAGAGTTACAATTAAAAACGGATAAAACGATAAGCGATATTGGACTTCAACTGGAAGCATTAGAAAAAAACATTGAGAGAAATTGGAATGTTCATCACAAGTTGGCGTTAGATATACAAAAAATTGAAAAACTCGTTGAGAAAAATCATCCCCCGAAAGATACAGGAAGATTAGTATTTCCATCTATGGGGTTACGACCAATTGATTCGTAGATAAAAAGGTAGCGGATCGTCACGAAAAAATCATTCCAAAAAAGGACAGTGGAACATTTGTATTACCCTGTTTGAACCACAAAGTAATCTAAAAAAAAGAATAAAAATGCTTATTAGTGATACAAAACGACAAATTGTCAATGAGTTACACAAACCCGCCCGAAAGAATTTTAGAAGAAGAAGAACCATAATAAAAGGGTTTGCAGACTTATGGCAAATCGACTTGGCTGAAATGCAAGATTTTGCGAACAAAAATAAAGGTCATCGATATATACTCATAGTAATTGATTGTTATTCTAAATATGTTTGGGCCAAACCGTTAAAGAAAAAAACAGCTATGGAGGTTTCTACAGCGATGAAAAATATTCTTAGAGAAGCTACTTATTCCCCAACAAACTTACAGAGCGATCAAGGGCTTGAATTTTACAACCGTCAATTCTCTACACTGATGCATCAGTATGGTATAAATCATTATTCCACATTCAGCACAAAAAAAGCAGCAATGGTAGAACGTGTAATTAGAACCCTGAAAAATTGGATATACAAAGAATTTTCTGCAAGAGGTAATTATAGGTGGATTAACATTCTGCCTGAAATTATAAAATCGTATAATAATAGAGTTCATCGTACAATAGGAATGAAACCTGTTGACGTAAAACGATCAACGGAATTAAAAGCTTACAATCACCCCAAGATTGTACAGAAACCAAAATTCAATGTAGCAGACATTGTCCGAATTAGCAAGTACAAAGGCGTGTTCGAGAAGGGATATACAGCTAATTATTCAACAGAACTCTTCAAAGTGGTTAAAGTAAATATAACAAATCCTACAACGTATGTGTTAGAAGATATGCAGGGAAGACAGATTAAAGGATGTTTCTACGAATATGAATTGCAAAAAACCAAATATCCCGAAGTATATTTACTAGAGAAGGTCTTGAAAAGAAAGGGCAACAGATTGTTTTGTAAGTGGCTGGGTCTTCCCAACACTCAAAATTCATGGATCAACAAGGCAGATATAGTTTAAACAGTGACTTTTATCTAACATTAGAATATATTAATTGTCTTTGTTGAGAAATGATGGTAGCAAATATTGTTTTTGTTTTGTAACATAGTAAAAAAAAAACATGTAATGAACAAATTATTGTAACAATCTGTATCAATTGAGAAGTAATAATAATAAAAGATATAAATATATTTGAAGCATTTTATTTTCCATTACATAATATTATTAAATACAATATGCAAAAAATAATTATCTTATCCATCAATAAGTCCACATCTAAATAGTTGTTGCTGATTTGTCAAACACCAGCATTTCTTGAAATGTACGTTGGCGTTGCCATAGAGATACCCAGTGTGCTCACATAAAAATGTATTCTCTCTGTCAGCAGCACAGGCACTTTTCCAGCAGTCATCTGTATATGTCCTACAAACAGCGCATCGTTGTCTCAGGGGATGGTCCTCTATTCTACAACGTTCGCAACGGTCTCTAACAATTCCAAAATTTGTAGCTTTTAAATTTATACATTTCTTACATCTGCCAGTTTTTGCTTTTACTATTGGTTTGCGGTTTTCTTTTGCACAGGTCACACAAAGCCCCGTACAATCATTAATAAATGGTTTGTTCGTCATGTAATAACAATTATGGCACGTAATTAAATCCCGCGCACTAAAGGGAAGCGCTTTTACTTTCACTTTTGTGTCCCATTCTTTCGGAAATGGCATTTTGATACTTGTTTACTAGTTGAGACGTTTAAAAAGAAATGAACTCCTCATGCTTCCAAAAATCATTATATAGGTATGTAGGAGTGACCTTTATTTGACTTTTCTAAAAAATATAATTCCTTGCGATATGAGGAATATCATAACATAATCTACTGTTCCTGATCGCGCTCCCCAATTTCAGCGCCTTGCCGCGCGCCTGCGCTTGAGGGGCCGACAGACCCTCTGGAGTCGATGTCCAGGTAAGTACGATTAGATACATGAGTTACAGAATCGGGGAAGTTTACCCCTGGACGCATCCCGCCTAAATTGCGTTGCAACGGCATTGTCCCTTCCAACACGACCTCCCCCTGGACATTAAAGGCTCCCTCCAGCGACTCAGTGGACGTAAGGGACTCACTGAGCCGACCTTCTTCTAGGGCGCGCTCTGGACGGAGCGAGCACGCAGCCAACGTTTCTCTTGAGGTCATTATTACAGTTATACGGAATTTTTAACAGTTTTGTATTATTATGCCCCCCCAATTAGCAATAACAATTATCTCTTTCCCCTTTTCTAGGTAACTACTTTTAAAAGAAAAATGACTAAGGTATTCCCCGAGTTAATGTTTCTGATAAGTCTTTACTACTATCTTTACTACCAAAGTTATTTACTAGTCTTTGTCTCTACCGTTTCACTCAATAGTTCACTTAACCTTTGTTATCACTCTACTCAAAGCTCAATAGTTACAACGGTCTATAGCACTGCCACTTTTGGCCACCCTGTATACAGTCTCACTTACCCTCACGACTACAGTCTGCTCCTTTGGATCAACTTGAAGTTCGGCCCTGCCTCCGAGTGTGCACTTTAGTTTAAACAAAAGGAATCTAGGTAAGCTATTTTTAGGTTTCCCCACAATCAAAGTCTGTTTAATCAAAGTTATTTGTCTATATATGTTTTGCTTTCTAACCTTCAGATTTGGCACTAATAATAGAATTCTTTATTAGGTTTAGTACCTTTATTACCATCAAGACAATACTTATGGTATCGTCGCTATAAACCAAGGAAAGAAACGCCAATTTCACCTGACACGTATATTGTCTTTAACTGTTTACACACTAATATTCTTTCTTTTTAGGTTGGACCTGAAACCCCAGGATGTCGCGTATGATGCTAATACCTCAACTCTCCCCGTGAACCAAATTGGGATTTTTCAAGATTAATATTTTTTCCACAACTCTAACAGGTAAGTAAACTTTTAACTTTTTCTTCCCACTACTATTTCTAGACTTTCCTACCAAAACGAGTCGAATTCAATTGACAGCACTCTCATGGACTGCGAAAAGAACCGCTGGTCGCAACTATCGCAACTTACATATTTATTGGGGACCCATCTCCCAGGCCACGCCCCAAAACGGCGTCTCCGCCAATCCTGGCCTCCGGTCACGCCCCCAATTGAATAAAACTAATTTTTCGATCTACAATTTCCAAAATATCGCGGAAGTCCCCGCGACCGCGACACTATGACGTCACATAAAAAACGCTATATAAGCCTGAGGAGTCATATTGAAAATTAGTTGTAGTCTACAGCTTCCAGAAGACAGTTGTGTGTTCATAAATTTCTATTCAGTGATAATGGCTCGACTT
>NW_019418013.1:0-333 GCF_000390285.2 Anoplophora glabripennis
AAAGTGAAATATGCCACGTAACTGTAACAGATATGAAAAAATAACAAATTACAGGTTTTGTTTAAAATTAATATCTACTTTTAAAAATTTCATCTCTTTTAATAGTGAACAAGGTGCTACAACTTTTTTAATAAATTAAAAGTTTCCGATACCAACACTTATAAGATTAGGTACTTTGTCTACCATGTACGGCTCAAATGTGGCATATACAGGGTGTTTCTAAAATAGGGTTCCAAACTTCTGCTGCGTTTATAACTCATTAAAATAATCCAAAAAGTTCCTATTAACATGTACCCTAAAACGCACCCTTAGGAAGTTATATGCCCTTAAAAG
>NW_019418013.1:2785-8580 GCF_000390285.2 Anoplophora glabripennis
ATCGCCAAACGGGTCCGAAACCACCGTGTTCGTGGACAACCATTTAGTTAAAATCTGATTATTTTTGCGGATTAAAGTTAAATCGAGAAAATTAATTTTGTTTTTATTTTCAATTTCGATAGTAAATTGTAATTTTGGATGAAAATTGTTAAACTCATTTAAAATATTATTAATTTTATTTTCGGGAAGTGCGATAATGCAATCATCAACATATCTTTTGAAAAATAATATATCAAAATCCAAATTATTAATTATTTCTTCTTCCAAATATTCCATAGTTAATTGTGCTATTGTTGATGAAATCGGTGCTCCCATTGCACAGCCTTCTATTTGTAGGTAAAAATCATTTTTATATTGAAAAAAATTAGTAGTGAGTGTAAATTTAATACCAGTTAAAAATTCATTCAAAGGGAGAGTGGTATAATTTTGTAACAAATTCCATTTTTTTGTGATTATTTTAATTACTAAATCTATAGGAATGTTTGTATATAATGATGTAACATCTAATGAAATTAATCTATAATTATTAGGGATATTAATTGTGTCAATGAACTTTTTAAAACAAAAAGAATCTTTTATGTAATAATAATTTTGGCAATTTATTTTTGATATATCTGCTAAATATTTTGATAAATTATATAAAAGCGACTGAATACTAGAAACAATAGGGCGTAAGGGAATGTTAGTTTTATGCAGTTTTGGGAATCCATATATTTTTGGGGGTTGTGCATTGTGGATCAACAATTTCTTAGCCTCATTTTCATCAATAAATTTATTTTTTTGTCATTTTTTTATTAAAGTATTATTTTTATTTTGATAATTAATTATTTGTTGGATTTGAGTTTATTTTTTTATATGTATTTGTGTCATGTAGTAAATCTAACATTTTCGAGTTATATTCAGAAGTGTTCATTATTACTGTTTTATTACTTTTATCAGGTTTGAGGATAGTAATTTGTGGATTTTCTTTGATAAAATGACGAGTTTTATTAATGTTTTTTAAAATTCTTTTATGTGTATTATTTAATTTTGTTTTATTATGTTTTTTTGTGGTTTTTATAGTTGGTGACTGCATTAACAACATTGGCTCTAATTGTGTTTTTAACATCATCTGTTTTATTTTGAATAGTTGTCTCTACAGATGCAATGTAATCATCAATAGGTAAGTCATTCTCATGGGTTATAGGTAAAGCAAAATTTGGACCATATGCTAATGTTTCTTGTATTTCTTGAGGTATAACAGTATCAGATAAATTTTGAAACCAATTAGAGATAATTTCACTATTATTATAAAAATCAACATTTTTTTCCCTATTATTATTATTACCGGCATTTACCAACCTGTTAAATTTTCTAACATTTTTTGTTTTAATTTTTTCAAAAAGATATTGTATTTATTATTTTCAAAATCTAAAAAATTGTTAATTACATTATTAGGCAAAAAAGATTTAACTTTTGAAATTAAATTTTCTAAAATACGACAATGATGATGGATGCATTTTGTAGTTTCACTTAGTAATATATTTAAAAGCTTATTTTTGAAAACATTAACACAATTATTTAATTGGTTGTTTAAGTACGTACCTGTTACAGTTATATGAGTTATGTTAAAATTCAGAAAAATTGGATGTGTTTTTGTTTTTGTAACGTAGTAAAAAAATAATCAGATTCTAACTAAATGGTTTACAAAACCCACTTCTTCAGGTAGATATTTAAATTTCAATTCTCATTAATCAATAGAGCAATACATTTAACTAGTCCTATTTATAGGCCTAAAATTATAAATAAAATAAAAAACATATTACTAAATAATAATTACCCTCCCAAGTTTTATAACAAAATTATCAAACAAAGAATCTTCAATTTTTATAATACATCCAAAAACAAAAAGCCAATAAATTCTAATCATAACTCTATCAATTTTCAGTATATTGCATTACCATATGTACAATCTTTATCCGAAAAAATTAAATCTATTTTATCTAAATACAACATTTTAGTTGCTCATAAATCGTTCAATCAATTAAATAAATTTTTCACACCTTTAAAAAGTAAAACTCCTATACTAAAACAATCTCATGTAGTATATTCTATTCCATGCAATGATTGCAATGGTCATTATATAGGTATGACATCACAAAATTTAGAGAATAGATTAAAGGGCCATAAATATACTAAAAATTGTGCAACAGCACTTAACAAACATGTTAAAGAAAAAAAACATAGTTTTAATTTTGATCAAACTAAAATTCTTGTCAAAGAACCAAATTATAACAAAAGATTAATCCAAGAAATGATTCATATTAAAAAAAAAAAAAAACAGTATTAACGACAAAACTGACATTAAAAACTTAAGTCAAATATATCATAATTTAATCAAATAATAATAATTACGTTTTAGTTATTTCCACTGATTATCATATAAACAAATAACATTTAAAATAGTTTTCTATACCTACATTTAAAATATAATTTTCAATAAAATCACTAGATGTCCTTTCTGTTTTTAATTTACAAAAATTCACCGCTAGGCGTACTACCTGTTTTCGATTTTATCATAATTATATCGCTCATTTCATTTCCAACGTATCCACGTACCACATTGCCGATTAAAAATATTTTCCTGGTACATTTCGACATTTTAAAAAATGCAAGCCTTTTTCAAATTTAAAATGAAAAAACACAATAATATTATATTGTTATAATTTATCCAATACGATGACTGATGCATAGTTTTTAAAAAAATTTAGTCTAAGGAAAATGGTTGTTTAGGTATGTATTTGACAAAATTATATTTTTATTAAATTAATTGTAATTACAGGAAAAAATTGTTTCTAAATATTAAGTAGTCTGTTTGTATTTTAGGTTTTATTTAATTAACAATTACAATTTTAACAATAAAAGCCTTTTGAAAAAGTTCCTGATCAGGAATGAAACGTCAAGAAAGAAATAACTGCTGTTTCTTTTACCTCTTTTTTAACCGACTATCACACCAGAACCCAATTCCCAAGAAAATAAATATATTTTAATATATATATAGGGTGTCCCAAAATAGAAGGCCATACCATTAACCACATATTCTTTGGACAAAAATAATGCAACTTTCATTATGCCATTTTTTATTTGGGCGTCCCTGTTTCAATATACAGGGTGTTAAAGTTACATTTTAAAAAACTATTTTTGTTAATAATTCCATTGTTTTGTAAGGTACACACTTGAAATTTTGCACGTACTTTGATCTTATTCCGGCATACTTATCATGTAATTTTGGAGAAAAAAGTCGAAGGGCGAATGGAGGTAACTGAGGGATGCAGTACCCTTTATCCTCTCCAATTATTTCAAAGTACGCCTATGTAACTTTTTCTTGAAATATCAAACGTAGAATTTTCTTCCGATCATTTTATCCCTTGTGTAAATTTTTGTTTATTTGCTCCGTTTTGAAGAAAAACGACATGTATTGATGGGTTACAAATGTCTTAGCGGCCGATGAATGCCAGGAAAAAATAGTGAGCTCTGAAAATAAATGTCCATCTTGTCAACATAATGACATTAGTTACTATTAATTCTTTGATTCGGAAAATAGAAGACCATACCATTAACCACATATTCTTTGGACAAAAATAATGCGACTTTCCTTACGCCATTTTTTATTTGGGCGTCCCTTTTTTCAATATACAGGGTTCAATCCCATTGTTTTGTAAGATACGCACTTGAAATTTTCTCTTATCAACCTAAAAATAATAGTCTCATTTGGTAATAGTAATAATGAACGATCAACATAACTTTTTACTTAAATAACATAAAATAATTAATTAATTACTACTAATTTAACAAATGTTCTTTATATGACAAATATATTTTTTTTTAAATAAAAAATCCACTGTTTAATTTATTCCCAACCTTTATGTTACACCCTGTATATATATACAGGGTGATTCATTAACAATGGGAAAATCGAAAGCTGAAGATACCGAAAAATTAGTTAATAACTTTTTGCCCTGTATCTCTAATATGAAACTTGATTCAAAACCTGAAAGAGTAATAATTTTTCCGTTAATTATGTACTCTTGTTTCATTTCGGTGTCTCGACTCGTTTTCGAGAAAAATCGATTTAACGAACATTATGTTTTGATAATACGAGAAATTAAAAGCGAAAAATCGAGGATTGAAGTCCGGACTTCTGGGTGTCCAAGCAAAAATATTCCCACGGCTTGAAGAAGTTCCACTTTATTTAAGAAGAGACANGCCATACCATTAACCACATGTTCAATATACAGGGTGTTAAAGTTACATTTAAAAAAAACTATTTTTGTTAATAATCCCATTGTTTTGTAAGATACACACTTGAAATTTTCTCTTATCCACCTAAAAATAATAGTCTCATTTGGTAATAGTAATAATGAACGATCAACATAACTTTTTACTTAAATAACATAAAATAATTAATTAATTACTACTAATTTAACAAATGTTCTTTATATGACAAATATATTTTTTTTTAAATAAAAAATCCACTGTTTAATTTATTCCCAACCTTTATGTTACACCCTGTATATATATACAGGGTGATTCATTAACAATGGGAAAATCGAAAGCTGAAGATACCGAAAAATTAGTTAATAACTTTTTGCCCTGTATCTCTAATATGAAACTTGATTCAAAACCTGAAAGAGTAATAATTTTTCCGTTAATTATGTACTCTTGTTTCATTTCGGTGTCTCGACTCGTTTTCGAGAAAAATCGATTTAACGAACATTATGTTTTGATAATACGAGAAATTAAAAGCGAAAAATCGAGGATTGAAGTCCGGACTTCTGGGTGTCCAAGCAAAAATATTCCCACGGCTTGAAGAAGTTCCACTTTATTTAAGAAGAGACATGTGGTTCATGCACGATGGAACTCGGCCAGTGCATGCATATTTAGATGCAATTTTTCCAAATCGCTGGATTGACCATGTAAGCATTTTTGCTTAGGCACCCAAAAGTCCGGACTTCAATCCTCTTGAGTTTTCTATTTGATCTCGAATGAAAGTTATAGTTTACAAAGAATCTATTGGCTCGCGTGAAGAGTTGTGGCAAAGAATACAAATCGCTGCCAACGAAATTAGACGCAATCCCAATATGTTGTTTCAAACTCGAAGATCTACCAGAAAACGTGTAAAGTGTATCAGTGCCAACGGTGGATTCTTCAAACAATTACCTACTTTAAATCATTATTGCGTATTTTATTTGTTTTATTGTTAATTGTTGTAATAACACGAAAAAACACTTGGTTTGTTTCGCTTTTAATTTCTCGTATTACCAAAACACAGTGAAAGCTTTTGTTTTGGAGATACAGAGCGTTGAAGCTTAAAAAAAATAAACACTTTTTGACATATCTCGGCTATCCACGAGTAGATTTGATTTAAACTTGGTACACATTATGCGTATTGGGGGTTCTCATAATTAACAGAATATTAGTCCGATCGCATTAGCCAGTGGCGTGTAAAGGGGGGGTGCGTGGCCCTTTTTTCAAAAAAAAAGTACGCCATTGAGTTTTTCGAAGAATGTAAAGTGAATTTAAATACTACCATACAAAAGCAATCTAAATGGTCTCTTGGTATTTTTTGATAATACGCAGCGTTCATGAGATTCTTGGACTATTAAGGTTTCAATGCATGAAAAAAAAATACGACATTGAGTTTTTCGAAGAATGTAAAGTAAATTTAAATACTACCATACAAAAGCAATCTAAAAGGTCTCTTGGTATTTTTCGATAATACGCAGCGTTCATGAGATTCTTGGACTATTAAGATT
>NW_019418013.1:11958-25373 GCF_000390285.2 Anoplophora glabripennis
TAAAATATTCTAATTGTAAAAAGGGTAACAAATAACAAATATCTACCTTCAGTATCTAATGATAATGATTTATTTATTTAATAATATAACTTTCTTTAATACAGAGAAGTAAATATTTTATATAATTTCTATACAGGGCCAGATGGAGAGAGACTAGGACAATATTTAACACACCTAATCCAAGGCTAATGAATGTGTCGCTATTTAAAGAAAATAAACATCTTCATGAAAGAAGAGGATCTAGAATTAGTCGGGGACCTAGTAGGCAACCTAGTATGGCTTCTCTTCGTGCTCATTCTCCAAATTCACAAGGTAATTTTTTTTTATTAATTGTAGTAAAGTTTTGATTCTAAGTCTTCAAATTTGTTTAAGAATTAATATTTTTTAAGTAGTAATGTAAAATGATAGAAGGGTATATTTTAGTACCTATCCTAAGTTATTAACTATTAATTATTTAGTATTCACACACTATTTTAAGTACTAAACTAGTGGATACATTTTTTCAACTTTAGCTTATGTGTAATGTAAGGGTTTTGGGAAGTCTTATCAATCTTATCAATGGTTTTTATTTAAAGTATGCACCACTCCTTCACTCCTAAAACAGTTTTCACAAAGACAGTAATTATGACAAACAGCTTACCCAGAAATCGGAACTTAGTTTTAAATGCCATAACTGTGGAAAAATGGGTCATAAACGTAGCCAGTGTAGGAGTAAACCTAATTTCAACAGAGAAAAACAAACACCATCACAGTTTACTCAACCTCGTTTTAGTGGAAAGTTTGTTCAGCATCGTAGGGAAAACGGCGGTCAAACTCATCCACATCCGTCCACAAGTAATCAGTATCGTCAGTCCAATGTGTGTAATGCAGAAGAAGAAGAGATATGTTTTGGAGTAGGAGATCTACCAGAGGAAAAATGAAGTAGATATATTAGATGGCTTTTAGATTCTGGTGCTTCCGAACACATGGTAAACAATGAAGTTTACTTTTATGAACTGAAACCCTTAGACAAGCCAATAAATATAGCAATAGCAAAAAGAAATGAGTGTGTACTAGCAACGAAGAAGGGTAATGTCAAAATTGAATATAACAACAAGTTAATCAATGTTACTGAAGTTTTGTTTGTGCCAAATTTAAAGTATAATTTGTTGAGCGTTGGAAAACTTCAAGATAAGGGTCTTTCGGTAACGTTTCAAGAGGAAAAGGCCATTATTACAAGACAGAAGGAAATAATTCTAGAAGTATGCAGAAGTCGTAAACTTTACGTTATAAATTTACCATATTTAATTAAAACCAAATGTGTCGATGATATAAATGTGGCTCGTTCTGAGAAAAATAACTTGATGTTGTGGCACCGGAGATTTGGTCATGCTTGCAGGAACACGTTACTAAATTTGATTGATAATAACATTGTTAATGGGTTGCCAAAAATTGGTGACAGAGAACTAGATTTTTGTGAACCTTGTGTCATGGGTAAACAGAGCCGATTACCATATCCTACGGTTCAGATGCCTAGATCTCGAAGACCTCTAGAACTCATACACTCTGATGTGGGTGGACCTTTAAACCCCGCGACTTTTGATGGTTATAGATATTATTGTAGTTTTATAGACGATTATACCCATTTTGTTGTTGTTTATCTCCTGGAATATAAAAGTGAGGTGTTTAAATATTTTAAGCAATATAAAGAAGCTGCAGAGACCCACTTTCAATTTAAAATTTCACGTATAAGAATGGACAATGGTGGAGAATATTGCTCTAATGAATGTGTGGCTTTCTGTCAAGAAAAGGGAATAAAATTAGAATACACGATTCCGTATTGTCCTCAACAAAATGGAGTCAGTGAAAGGTTTAACAGATCACTAGTCGAGAAGGCAAGATCGACGATTGCTGATAGTGGTGTACCAAAGACCCTTTGGGGCGCTGTGAGAACAGCGGCATATATAATGAACAGGTTACCAAGCAATTCGTTGCACTGTGAGAAAAATATTACACCAGCAGAGCTATGGTACGGTGTCAAACCAGATTGCACGAATTTTCGTGTTTTTGGATCAACTGCATATAACCACATTCCTGACAATAAGAGGCTTAAACTAGATGTGAAATCGGAAAAGCTAATTTTTGTAGGCTATACTAAAAATGGATATAGATTATGGAATCCTTCAAGTAATGAAATTATTAGTGCAAGAATGTTGTTTTTAATGAGAAAGAACCAGGTGATAAATATAATGAAGTTTCCTACATGGAAAATGAAGAGACCAGTGATAAGTTAGGTGTGGTAGACAATTTTGTAAATAAAGAGAAAGGAGAAGTATCTGAGAACGAAAAACCAGATAGAGCAGAAAATGAACTTAGAAACAGACGAATTATTCAACAGCCTTCATGGCAGAAAGATTTTGTTACTAATTTCAGTGACAGTGAAGAAGACAATTATTTAGCCTTTGCATTGAATGCTGAGATGTTTACCGATCCTGAAATACCTGACAATATTTACCAACTTGACGTACATCCTGATAAGGAAAAATGGAAGAAAGCAATGGATGAAGAGATAAGCGCACTTTCTAAGAATAACACTTGGACGTTGGTAGATTTGCCTGTGGGTCGTAAAGCAATTAACTGTAAGTGGGTGTTTTCTGTGAAACGCAATAATTTAGGACACGTTGTTCAATATCGTGCAAGGTTGGTTGCTAAAGGGTGCTCGCAAACAAAAGGGCTTGACTTTAATAAGACTTATTCGCCTGTATCAAAATTGGCTACTTTAAGAACATTGTTGTCAGTTGCAAATGAAAAACAATATCACATTCACCAAATGGACTTTAAGTCCGCTTTCTTAAATGGTACTCTAACAGAAACAATTTTTATAAAACAACCTATTGGTTATGAAATCGGACAAAAGGTGTGTGAATTGAAAAAGACTATTTACGGCTTAAAACAATCCTGAAGAGAATGGTACAGATGTCTTTTCAAATTTACTCATTCAAAAAAAATTCTCTATTGCAGAAGCCGATAAATGTTTGTTTACAAGGATTACTCCGAACAGTGTTATGTACATGATTGTTTATGTTGACGATCTTTTGCTTATCGGTGATAATGAGAGTGAAATGGACAGTTTAAAGAAATCACTATCAAAGGTATTTTCGATGAAAGACTTAGGTGAAGTTACTTTCTTTCTTGGAATTCATGTAGAAAGAGAATTTCAAAATCGTGTTTTAAAGCTTAGTCAGACTAATTTTATTGATAGACTGTTAACAGATTCAAAAGTCAGATTGTAAACCGAAATCTATGCCCATTGAACCGAATTTAAAGTTAAAAAGTGATCAGTTAGTGGAAATAGAGTATAAACCATATCGTGAGTTGGTGGGATGCCTTACGTATCTAACTGTAACGACACGAGCAGATATTTGTTATGCAGTATCATATTTTAGTCGTTTTCAATCCCAACCTAATGAACAATGTTGGGTACATTTGAAGCAAATCTTACGTTATTTAAAGAAAACTAGAGATTTAAAGCTAGTGTTTAAAGCAGGATCCGATTCAGTTTTAAAGACATCTTGTGACTCGGACTGGGCCAGTGACATTAACACGAGGAAGTCAACTACAGGGTTCGTTATCAAAGTTTTTGGAAACTGTATAATCTGGGGAACACGTAAACAAAACTGTGTTGCGCTTTCCTCATGTGAAGCTGAATACATCGCCTTAAGTAGTGCTATTAAGGAAACACTTTGGATACAGAAACTCTTATGTGACTTAGGTTTTGATTCAAAAACTGTCCTACCTAGTGAAATATTCGAAGACAATCAAGGTGTTATTTTTATAGCGGAAGAAAACAGATCCGATACTAGACTTAAACACATAGATGTAAGACTGAAGTTTGTACAAGATATCATTCAAAGAAAGATGGTAAAGTTAAGCTATATTGAATCAAGAAAACAACAAGCAGATTTATTTACAAAGGGTCTCAGTTTTCCGCAATTTAACAAACTAATAACTTTATTGGGTTAAGTTATCTGTTAAAAGTGTTAAATTGAGGGCGGCTGTCATGTATAGATTTGCATTTTGTGTTGGCGGTTGGCACCATTTTGATTGGTGTTCGGTGTTCTGTTTAGTATAGTTCAGTCGTTGTCTTTGTAGTTTGTATCAGATAACCATTTTGTAAGGATATTAGATGTTTAATAAGAAATAAAGTATTCCTATATGATCATATAAATCACTCCATGTGTGTTAACCACTGTGCCAAAACATAAAAGTGATCATGACAATAAGTTCTACAGAGGCAACCTAATTCTCACATCACCCTTTTGGATGGATTACTGAGGCCTCCGAATTGATGAATATATTACTTTAACCCCCAAGTCATTCAGAGTTTGTTTCCAAAGTTTAACGGTGAATTGAATTCCGTGATCACTTAGAACATTTTTTACTTTACCCAAAATAGTCTTTAACCAATCGATGAAGACATGTTCGAATCGCTGCTTTTTTAAGGCGTAAAAAGTTACATATTTAGTTAAAACGTCTAATAATACCAATATATAAGAAACTCCCAAAATATTTGGTAAAGGGCCATATAAATCTAGTGCCAATAGTTCATTTTTTGTAGACGGAAAAATAGAACATAATTCTGGATTTGGTAAGGTGGTACATTTAAGTAGCTTTTTGATAAATCTCACAACAGCGCTTACGATTTTTTTAACGTCTTTATACATGTTATTCCACCAAACTTCATATCTTAAAGAGCGCCACATTTTATAGGATCCAAAGTGACCAAATATACATTGATAAGCATGCACAAGTTTTAAGGTAATTGATTTTGGTATGCACAATACACAAAATTCTTCATTACTTTGGCGAATATATAACTGCTTATTGTGGAGCACAAACCGTCTCTGAAGTTCTTGGTTTTGCGGAAGTTTATTAATAATATCCCTAAGTTTTTTTTAAATAATGACTAAATTTCTGGAGGAAACTTTAAAAAACTTACCCCCTGGTTCTGGAGGTCGAACTCCAGAATATCTGGACAAAGCATCAATTATCATATTTTTAGCACCCTGCTTTAACTCAAAGTCATAATCTTAAATGGACAACGCATATCGGGAAATCTGCGGAAAAAATAGATGGCAAGTTAATGCATTATTGTCCGTATAGATTGTTTTGCGGTCTAATAAAAATATTCTCAATTTAGTAAGAGCCTATACTAGACAGAGAGCTTCTTTTTCATTAACTGAGTATATTACATCGCGATCTAATAATAAGCTAGATGTCTTTTTGACTCGTCTATTTGAAACAAATGACAGCCTAAAGCTGTATCACAATCATATATTTCTAAATAATACGGCAAGTCATCTCTAAGAGGGTACAGTAAGGTATTTTTTAGAAGTATATTTTTGATTTTTTCACAGCTTTGCTGTTCTTTATCACCCCCATTTCCAAGGCGTTTTTTTTTCTTAAAAATACAGTTAGGGGAGCTACTCGTACAATGGCCGAAAAATTTTTACAAAATGACCCGTCAGAGTTAGCAAATCCTAAAAATTTTTGCAAATGTTTTACCTTTTTCGGTGGAATATAATCGGTTAAAGCCTGAATGCGATCGGGATCCGGTCTGTTTCCATTTGAATTTAATATGTATCCTAAATAAGGAATTACTTCACGACAAAATGGGCATTTTTAAAATTTTAAGGTAAAGCCTGATTCACTTAAGCGGTTAAAAACTACTTCCATGTGCTCCTCAAAATTGCTAGAAGTAATTAGTAAGTCATCTACATAAGTGGTTAAAAATGAATCATATTCAGCAGGTACCAAAAATTTTTTGTAAACTACTGTGTACTTACACTCATAGCTAGTCCGAATGGTAAGGTTTGAGATGTTGATGTTAAAGGAATTTGCCAATATCCGCATGAAAAATCACAAAAGGACATATACTTGACATTTTTCACAAAACGTATAATTTCTTCTATTGGTCTATGAGACTAAACATATACGAATGGTGTTATCTTTTTTCAAAGTGACCATTATAGGAGAAATATATCGAATCACGCCCCATTCTTCCAGTAACCTTAACTTTTTTAACGGCTTTGTGCGCTAATGGAATAGTATATTGTTTCAAACAAAATACTTTATCAACTTTTAATTTAATTTCGTGTTCATATTTATTTGTGCGACCCGGTACATCAGAAAAAATAGCTTTGTATTTATCTAATAAAGAATAAAACATTTTCTTTTCATTGGATCCAATTCGACAATTATTATCAACGGTATGTGCAATTTCTTTATCAATATCTGAGACAGTCTCAGTAATTAATTGTAAACATTTTTTTGTGTTAATACTTTTTACTTCAACAGGTCCAACAAAATAATTTGAAGAAGTTTCATGAATTTCAATCCACCGACTCAAGTTTTAAAAGAATTTTGTAACTTTCAATATCAATTTTAGGCGGCAGTTAATAAAAATTCATAACAAAAAGTATATTCTAAAATAGAAACGGAAACAAATGATTGTTTTACTTTAAATACCCAAGTTACTTTTACTCCCGTACAAGGAAATGTAGGAATATTTTTATAAAAAAATTATATTTGATTCCACACTTCTTCACTCATACAACATATTGCGAACCGCGGTCGGCGTTCCCTCGTCGTGGGAGTTTTTCGCGAACCCCAGGAAAGGGGATTCATCTAGGGACATCATAGGGGGTAATGCTTCCTGGTCGCGGACGGTAATGGGCTCTTTCCAGGACCAGACACTCGCTCACTATTGATTAAAGAGTATAAGAAAGAACACTACGCTAAAGAACACAAAACTCTATTGTTCTGAACGTGTAATACAGGTAAGTATTACTGAATCTGTCTTACGCCAGGTTGGGCAGGTGAAAGTGTAGGAGGTTGACTTACGTCAAATTACTATTGATACCTTTAAGAATCAGAATCCCTTTTCCTAACCTCCTCTCCTTTCTCCCCTTCCCTTCAATTTCTCGCGATTTTCTTAGTAACAAGGGGCAGACCCACGAAGTCTGAATTAATTTTTTGGGCGAGACAAATTCAGGCTAACAATATACAATTACAACTACTTTACGGGTATAACCCGACAATTGGTACTCATTTTCGTCGAGGAGACGGAATTCCCTGCTCCCGCTTTTCTTGATCGTACCTAGCAGTGGTACTCATGGGATCTACGTCAAGTAACACGAACTCTGGGTCTCTTCTCCATGGCCTAATATTATCAACATATTGATGATATTTGGCCCCGTTTCGATCAATCTTGTATACTCCTTCCCCAATGATCCGATTAACTCGGTATGGTCTCGACCAGGTCCCTAGAGCTTTTTGGGTTCTAGGAAAGTTTCTGACCAAAACTTCCTCATTGAGTTGAAACTTTACTGGAGCATTCCGTGGATAAAAATAAACTCCGATTAAAAACTGTCTGACGTTGCCTCATTTTCCGCTCTCTCTGTTGACGAGCTGTTGACGAGCAAATAATATTTCTCCGTTAACTTGGTCCCACAAGGCTGGTGACTTCCCTTGCAAATGGATTCGTAATAATTTTTCAATCTCTTGATTTCGGCGCTCCACGGGATTGGAGCGGTGATGGTATATGGGAGTAGTATATTGTCGAATGCTATATCGTTCGTGGAATCTGTCCCATGCGGTGTTCCGGAACACGGAGGCATTGTCCGTGATCACCTCCTTCTGGTAATCTCAGCGTTGGAAGACCTCCTCTAAAAAGGTTAAGACATTTTGGGTTCACATCTCCAGCACCGCCTTTGTTTCAGTCCACTTAGTACAGAGATCGGTTATAATAATTAAATATGGATTTTTATCGCCTGGTAACTGGATATGGCCCCATTATGTCTAAACTAATAGTTTACTAGGGTCTTTTCGGTGGGTGCGGTCGTAATGGTGTCCGGTCCTGGAGTTCGATTCTTGACGGTGAGAGAATAGAATGCTCCCTGGGAAACGTTCCCTCATTTCGCTCTACTACTGTTCTATCAGAAAATTCATACTGTATTCTCGACACAAAGAGATCGAACCATGAAAGTGAAGAACAAGGAACAATGTTGTCAAATGTACCGACCAATTAGAAAGCACTAAATAGGCGGTAAAATGAAAACTAGTGATGAACTACTCATGAAATAAGTGCTACTTTATTTAAAGTTATTGTTATTTGTCTATCAGTGTCATAGTCCACGGGCCCACGTACAAAGAAAAAAATGATTACCAGCAAGCTGTAACTTTGCGTGCAGCTTAAGTTTGGCGAATCTCCCAAGATTTAAGTACGAGGAAAATTCAACAGTGGTAAGTTTTCCCGTGCTTTTCAGGAAAACATGTCAATCTGGCATAAACATGGAATGATATCCCCAGCACTTTTTTTTAAGTTTAACCATGTTGTCGTTAAGTCGACGTCTTCGGGGTGTCGGACTGCAAAAACTTCTCAAGAATTTTGTCGGACAATAAGATACTTTCATTTCAAATCTTATTACCAAACCCTCCCAGAAAAATCAGCTTGCTGGTTGTCACCAACCATAATGTCACCAAATCAACATATTTGGGGTGGAGGACAAACTCAAAATACCAACATTTTTGTCGGACAAATTTTTTGGGGGGTTTAAGAAAAATATATCTTTCATTTAAACTTAAAAAAAAAGTGCTGGTCATAACATTCCATGTTTATGCCAGATTGACATGTTTTCCTGAAAATCACGAGAAAACTTACCACTGTTGAATTTTCCTGGTAGTCAAATCTTGGGAGACTCGTCAAACTTAAGCTGCACGCAAAGTTACAGCTTGCTGGTAATCATTTTTTTCTTTGTACGTGGGCCCGTGGTCTATCAGGTGCAGTCTAAAAAGGAAAGAAAATGGAAATTAATAAAAAACCCAAGCTAAATCCATTAAGTTCTAAACAAAATGACTTCTAATAAATTGTATTGAGGGTAAAAAACAAATGTATGTAGCTGCACTAGAGAGAAAATGAGGGCTAACTAGGAAGAACTTACATATATTTTATTAGTGTATTAGACAGATCCATTTTATTCTATTATTGTTTTATTCGTGTATTGTAGAATCCTCCAAGTAAACACAAATTTTCCTCAAATTTCTCGAAGGATGTCACCACAAAACAGTAACTAGCGGTATTACAGACAGATTGCGGAATTCGTAATTTGTGAAACATGTTAAAAAATATAGAGTTAGGTTTAATAATCCCTGCCCGTTCCCCCGAAATTATCAGTAGAAAAAATAGGGAACAATTCTTCTATCATTACTCAATGGAACACCATTCAAGAATATCGATTAATGAGTTTTAGTAGAGGCACGCCCCCTTTCTCCCGTTCCTTCTACTCCCTATAATTCAAGAATAAAGTCCCTGTACTGTTCCTCCTTTTTTAGATGATGCACAAATAAGGCAGTGCTCGTTTGTTTTGTTTCCGCACGGCTGGCCAATAATACAATTCCGTGACGGCGTTTATTGTTTCTTCTCGACCCGGGTGTCCCGTAGTCGTAGTCATGGTACTGATATTTAACTCATTGCTATAGGTCTAAAGGTATTACCAATTGTTTCCTTCCATTGTGGGTGTACCAAATTAAATTCAACTCGGCAATCATTCACTGCCAATTTTCGGTTGCCCTCTCTTCTCCTACCCTGAGATGGTGCCATCGCGAATATGTCGCTCGATATTCCGAACTTTGATTTTGGGCGTTAATTACATCGTCGTATAGGAATGTTCCAGGTGCTTCTTTAACAGCACTTCAGTGGTTAATGTGTATTTGAACGGGGATTTCCCAATCAGATCTGTCAAAGGGGCGGTCAAAATGGCGAAATCGGGGACATAATCCCGTATCCAATTAGCCATCCCTAGAAAGCATTGTAGCTCCTTTTGTGTCTTCAGAGTAGGAAAGTGCGACATTATTGTAAGCGGTAACCTTAGCGCACATCTCAACCCGTGCATTTGCAGCCGTTCTAACAGTCGGAGAAGATGTTGGACATATTCTTCTGGTATATGCGAGTAAATTATTATGTCGTCCAGATACACATATACAAAGTCGTTGATGAATCCCTCTAATGCTTCAGTCATCAACTTGAAATGTCGTCATAAGACGCCTCCCCCTCCGGCGTAGTGAAAGCAGTCGACTCCCTATGTCCATGGGGACTTGCCTGTTTCGCAACATAAGTTCAACAAGCTGAATATTCTTGCCGTGCCTATTCCTCTCAAAATATCTCTTACTACTGGCAATTGAGCTACCTCATCCTCCATTATCTGATTAAGCTGTCGATAATCAACACATAACCTCGGGGTTCCATCAGCTTTAGTCACAAGTTCAATGAATTCTGATGAATATTGATATCTTCGAATATGAAAAGGCTTGTTATCCTTAAGCCTAATTTTGTGAACTACAAGTTTGGTTTGTGGCCGGTGCAGCTTCTGTTTAAAAACCACAGCAAAATCACTCAACACGGCCTCTTATCGCTCCCTGTTTCATTCAGACATTCTGTCCCGTCAGTCTCACCGGTCTTCTGTTAATAAAGCGGCGGCTCTTGTTTTCCAATAAATCACTTTTCGTATTAATTTGCCAAAATATAATCCATGTAGGGGAATGTCAATGGTAGCTTCTTCTTGGGTCAACCCATCCATTTCCAAAATTAAGTCCTCATTCAGACCTTTTACGATATATGGGTGTATTTGGATAGACACTGTAAATCGTTACGGTAATACGTCACAAGATGACTTGGCCATTGGGTAGACAAACTTCCCGTTCCACATTTTCAATAATTTACTGACAGCTCTCTTCTCTAATAAAAGAGTTAGTAGAAGTAAAGAACACTACGTTAAAGAGCACAAATCTATTGTTCTGAATCTGCCTTACGTCAGGTTGGGGAGGTGAAAGTGTAGGAGGTTGACTCACGTCAAATTACTACGGGCACCTTTCAGAATCAGAATCCCTTTTCCTAGCCTCCTCGCCTTTCTTCCTCTATTCAATTTCACTTGAGAATTACTTTGACTTTTTTGTATCAAGTTCCGGGACATCCCGTATACATATATACTGTGTCCCAAAATGATGGAACAAAATTCATATTTTTTTTTCCAGTCAAATTTTAATAAATAGCTGAAACAGGAAATTGTCACTTTTCTGCAATATTTTCTATTTTTTTGAGCCATGTTTGATAGACCTATAACATTACTGGCATTGTTTTAATAGGGCGCTCTATATTTTATAGTACTAGAAAGGTAGGCAAGTTGACCTTTTTCTCGGGTCTTCGGCACTCGGTGTTGCATTTTCTGTAGGTAAATAATATATAACATTTAAAAAAAAGAAAAAATGCGACTCGCCCGTATTTCGAACCCCGGACTTTCGACTTCGCAGTCGCAAGTTTACAAAATGAGCTACGGCGATCTAACGCTGGGTGGAGCGGGCTATTTGTAACCGTAGGTCTCCGCGAATGTAAACAGAAAATTGTAGCATCTTTAAAATAACGACTCACCGAAGCCCGATTGGTCGGAAAAACGCATCAAATGACAAAATTTATGTTTGACGTCTTCTCTGACGTTGGTTTCCATCTCCGTCTAAATATCGAATATACTTCGGGTATCTCTCTCGCACCGAAAAATGTCAATTTTCGGTGAACTCTTTTTAAAGTGGAAATTTCACATAAAAGGCGCGAACAGATTGCGTTCAGAATACGACCTTGGGATAAAGGAAGGACCGAAGGACCCTTCGGATCCCTCGGCTCGCCGCTTCGCGGCTCGCGAGGAAAGCCTTTGATATGGCAAGTCGTCTCTTTTCGTGGCCGAGTGTGGGAACGAAAGCAACCTACAGCTTTTAATATATAAGGACTAGAAATATAAGCAAGTCGGCGAAGCCGACTTGACGTTTCTCTCGGGCCTTCGGCCCTTGGGCCGCGCTACGAGCTCTGCGATCACCATCATCTACAGCATCATCATCTACATCACTATAATCTACAGCACCATCATTTACATCTCCATTATCTACATCACCATCATCTACATCATTTATATCACCATAATCTACATTGCCATCATCAACATCACATCTAAATCGCCTTCGTATACATCACCATCATCTACGTCGCCATCACCTACATCACCATTATCTACATCACCATAATCTACATCGCCATCATCTACACCACCATCATCTACATCGCCATTATCTACATCGTCATTATCTACATCATAATTTACAGCACCATCATCAACATCACCATCATCTACATCGCCATCATCTACATTATCTACATTTCTATCATCTACATCACCATCACCTACATCGGCATCGTCTTCATCACCATCATCTACATCGCCATCATCTATTACAGCAACATCTATATCACCATCATCTACATCACCAACATCTACACCATCATCATCTACACCGCCATCATCTACATTACCATCATCTACGCCACCATCATCTACGCCACCATCATCTACGCCACCATCATCCACGTAACCATCATCTACACCACCATCATCTACATCACTATCGTCTACATCGCCATCAGCTACATTACCATCATCTACATTATTATAACCATTCAAATGTCGGTCGATTTTGTGAAACATTCTGTATAGAAAATTTTAAAATGGCATCTGATTAGCATATAAAAATTTTTTCATGAATAGGTTTTCCTAAATAAAGTAGAAGAAATAAATATGATATTAAACGAAATATGATGATCCACGGGGTTTGTCCTGGATCAATTTTATAGAACATGCAGTATATTGTAAAGCTTCAGAAACATCTTATAAAATTGTTCATCAAAACACCTCAAAAAATAAAGTATATAATGAAATAAAAAGAATATGAACACCTGCAATTCTGACCTGGAACAATTTTGTTGGAACATTCAGTATAAAAATTATCAAAAAAGCATTGTGTTAGTAAATGCACAATTTTTCATCAATGAACTACCAAAGAAAGTAGAAAAAGGTAAAAAGGGTAAAAAAATATTTGGTCTGCCGCCATTTTATTTTGGGTTCATTTTTAATGTAGATCAATTTATGCAACATCCAGTATAAACTTCCAAAATGGTTAACTATATAACTTTCCATGAAAAGATTTCAATAAAAAAGTAGGAAAAGTTATATGTATGTATCTCGAAAACAGGGCGTCTAAGAAAAAACTTTACATGAACTATCCCTATTATTGTTCCATGAGGAACTTGCACACAAGTTTTTTTGAAACATGAACGGGACACCCTGTATACAGGGTGGCCCGCTGTAATGTCCGGAAGAGGGAAAAGGTCTTTGTTTGTGGGTTTACGACAAAGTCACTCTTTGTAAAAACTTCTTGTTCCTGCTTGTTCACCCAAACCATAGCACTGAACAAATTTATTACCTAATTAATAACGAAGTGACTTTGACTAAAGATAGTAAACATTATTTATTTGGTTGTTATAGCCACAGCATTCG